>NC_079192.1:359746877-359974597 GCF_029499605.1 Hyla sarda
TTTTTCTCTGGGGGCATGCCGCATTTAGGAAGCCCCTATGGTGCCAGGACAGCAAAAAAAACCCACATGGCATATCATTTTGGAAACTAGACCCCTCGGGGAACGTAACAAGGGGTTAAGTGAACCTTTATACCCCACAGGTGTTTCACGACTTTTGCATATGTAAAAAAAATATATATTTTTTTACCTAAAATGCTTGTTATCCCAAAAATTTTACATTTTTAAAAAGGGTAAAAACAGAAAATACCCCCCAAAATTTGTAACACAATTTCTCCCGAGTACGGCGATACCCCATATGTGACCCTAAACTGTTGCCTTGAAATACGACAGGGCTCCAAAGTGAGAGCGCCATGCGCATTTGAGGCCTAAATTAGGGACTTGCATAGGGGTGGTCATAGGGGAATTCTACGCCAGTGATTCCCAAACAGGGTGCCTCCAGCTGTTGTAAAACTCCCAGCATGCCTGGCTGGACAGTCAACGGCTGTCCGACAATACTGGGAGTTGTTTTGCAACAGCTGGAGGCTCCGTTCTGGAAACAGTGGCGTACCAGACGTTTTTATTTTTATTGGGGAGGGGAGGGGGGCTGTGTAGGGGTATGTGTATATGTAGTGTTTTTTACTTTTTATTTTATTTTTTGTGGTAGTGTAGTGTAGTGTTTTTAGGGTACAGTCGCACGGGCGGGGGCTCACAGTAGTTTCTCGCTGGCAGTTTGAGCTGCAGCAGAAAGTTTGCGGCAGCTCAAACTTGCAGCCCGATACTTACTGTAATCCTCCGCCCATGTGAGTGTACCCTGTACGTTCACATTGGGGGGGGGGGGGGGGGGGGGGACATCCAGCTGTTGCATAACTACAACTCCCAGGATGCCCGTTGGCTGTCGGTGACTGCTGAGAGTTGTAGTTTTGCAACAACTGTAGGCACACTGGTTATGTATCACTGAGTTTGTGACCTAACTCAGTGTTTCACAACCAGTGTGCCTCCAGCTGTTGCAAAACTACAACTCCCAGCATGTATGGTGCATGGTGTACATTGACTGCTGAGATTTGAAGTTTGCAACAGCTGGAGGCACACCGGTCGTGAAACACTGAGTTAGGTAAAAAAAAAATGAGTTTCACAACCAGTGTGCCTTCAGCTGTTGCAAAACTACAACTCTCAGCAGTCACCGACAGCCAACGGGCATGCTGGGAGTTGTAGTTATGCAACCAGTAGATGCACCACTACAACTCCCAGCATGCACTTTAGCTGTTTGTGCAAGCTGGGAGTTGTAGTTATACAATAGCTGAAGGTACACTTTTCCATAGAAAAAATGTGCCTCCAGCTGTTGCAAAACCATAAGTCCCAGCATGCCCATAAGGGAATGCTGGGAGTTGTGGTGGTCTGCCTCCTGCTGTTGCATAACTACAGCTCCCAGCATGCCCTTTTTGCATGCTGGGAGCTGTTGCTAAGCAACAGCAGGAGGCTGTCACTCACCTCCAACGATTCAGCCGCATGAGGTCAGTCCCGCCGCCGCTGCTCCTGGGGCCCCGATCCCAACATTGACGCCGGGGATCGGGGTCCCCAGCACCCGGGGTGCACGTCCCGCACCCGCTCACGTCCTCCGGAAGAGGGGCGGAGCGGGTGCGGGAGTGACACCCGCAGCAGGCGCCCTGATTGGTCGGCCGGTAATCCGGCCGACGAATCAGGGCGATCGTGAGGTGGCACCAGTGCCACCTCACCCCTGCAGTCTCTGGCTGTTCGGGGCCGTCAGAGACGGCCCCGAACAGCCAGTAATTCCGGGTCACCGGGTCACTAGAGACCCGATTGACCCAGAATCGCCGCAAATCGCTGGACTGAATTGTCCAGCGATCTGCGGCGATCGCCGACATGGGGGGACATAATGACCCCCCTGGGCGATATGCCGGGATGCCTGCTGAACGATTTCAGCAGGCATCCGGCTCCGGTCCCCAACCGGCTAGCGGTGGGGGCCGAAATTCCCACGGGCGTATGGATACACCCTCGGTCCTTAAGGACTCGGGATGCAGGGCGTATCCATACGCCCTATGTCCTGAAGAGGTTAAGGACCCGTGGTTTTACCATTTTTTGCACTTTAGTTTTTTTCTCCTTACCCTTAAAAAGTCATAACTCTCTAAATTTTGCACCTAAAAATCCATATGATGGCTTTTTTTTGCACCACCAATTCTACTTTGTAAGGACATCAGTCATTTTACCCAAAAATCTACAGCAAAACGGAAAAAGAAATCATTGTGCAACAAAATTAAAGAAAAAAAAGCAATTTTGTAACTTTTGGGGACTCTTGTTTTTACACTGTACAATTTTCGGTAAAAATAACACCTTGTCTTTATTCTGTAGGTCCATACGATTAAAATGATACCCTACTTATATAGGTTTAATTTTGTTGTATTTGTAAAAAAAAATCATAACTACATGCAGGAAAATGTATACATTTAAAATTGTCATCTTTTGACCCCTATAACTTTTTTATTTTTCTATGTATGGGGTGGTATGAGGGCTCATTTATTACGCCGTGATCTGAAATTTTTAGCGGTACCATTTTTTATATTGGTAGGACTTGATAGCTTTTTATAAATTTTTTCATGTAATAAAAAGTGACCCAAAATACGCTATTTTGGACTTTGAAATAATTTTAATTTCTGCATGCGGCGATACCACATGTTTATTTTTATTTACAGTTTTTTTTCATGAGAAAAGGGAGCGTGATTCAAACTTTTATTAGGGAAGGGGTTAAATGATCGTAACTTTTTTTTCCCACTGCACACACTGATCTTTTACATTGATCAATGGTTTCTCATAGGAAACCATTGATCAATGATTCTGCCGCTTGACTGCTCATGCCTGGGGTCTCAGGCACTGAGCAGTCATTCAGCAATCGGACACCAGGAGGCAGGTAAGAGGTCCCTCCTCGTGTCCTACAGCTGTTCGGGACGCCGCAATTTCACTGCAGTGGTCCCGAACAGCCCACTGAGCTAACCAACATTAGTTTACTTTCACTTTAGACGCGGCAATCAACTTTGAATGC
Source organism: Hyla sarda (assembly GCF_029499605.1). NCBI lineage: Eukaryota > Metazoa > Chordata > Amphibia > Anura > Hylidae > Hyla > Hyla sarda. The sequence continues at coordinate 359,749,912 of NC_079192.1, forward strand.
TGAGTCTAAAGGGTTAATAGCGCACGGCAAAGCGCACTATTAGCCATGGGTCACGGCCGTGGCCCCGTATTATAGAAGGGGAGCGGACTCAGGGCATACAGGTATTCCCTGGGTCCTTAAGTGGTTAACTAACCTTATATTTTAATATTTTGGACATTCACGCATGCAGCGGTACCGCATATGATTATATTTTTTTTCCATTTGATTATTTTATAAAAAATATGGGAAAAGGGGGGGGGATTCAAACTTTAGGAAGGCATTAAAGGGGCTATCCAGGAATAGAAAAACAAATCTCCCTGTCTGTCTCTTCTTTGGGTGTGGTATTGCAACTTGGCTCCATTCACTTCATTGGAACTGAGCTGAAGAACCAAACCCAACCTGGAGAAGACCGCTCCCGGTCTGTGAAAGATATTATCTGTGTTTTTCCCCATAGGGGGCTAAACCATGCAATCTTACATTTGTATACACTGTTGCCATAGTATAGCATTGATCAGTGTTATCAGTGCTCTGCTGCTCTAGCCTGCCATAGCTCATCGGGACCCGCAATGTGCCGCGGATGTACTGATCAGCTGCCCTGAGCTAACCGGCAACTTTAACCCCGCACTTTAGACGGCTCAATCAACTTTTGATTGGTGATGCCCAGCATTAATTGTGGATCCTGGATTAATCGGGGACCCACCAAGTATGAAGAGTGCTCAGCTCGTGAGCATGCTTGAAACCCTGGTAACAGGACCAGGGCATACAGGTGTGCCCTCGGTCCTTAAATACCGGACGCAAGGGCATACCTGTACGCCCTTCATCCTAAAGGGTTTAAGGAGGGGCAACCATGTAGTGTGATTTCACAAAAAATCTGTTCAACTAGTTAACCCTTTAAGGACCACGGACGTACGCATACCTCTAAGCACCCTGGTAGTTAAGGACCAAGGACGTACGCAATCAGCAGCCAACCCGCACAAATGCCAAGGGGGGTCATCAGACCCACCCATGTCAGCGATCGGCGCAAATCACAGGTGAATTCTCAATTGCGATTTGCACCGATTCCGGGTCATATGGGTCTATGGTGACCCGGAAAATAAAGGGGATCGGGGTTGTCTAATACACCCAAACAGCTGTCTCGGCATGCTGGGAGTTGTAGTTGCGTACCTCCAGCTGTTGCATAACTACAAATCCCAGCATGCCCTTCGGCGATCAGTACATGCTGGGAGTTATAGTTTTGCAACTGCTGGAGGCACACTGGTTGGAAAATACTGAGTAAGTTAACAGAACCTAACTGAAGGTTTTCCAACCAGTGTGCCTCCAGCTGTTGCAAAAGTACAACTCCCAGCATGCACGGTCTGTCAGTGCATGCTGGGAGTTGTAGTTTTGAAACAGCTGGAGGTTTGCCCCCCCCCCCCCATGTGAATGTACAGGGTACATTCACACGGGCAAGTTTACAGTAAGTTTCTTGCTTGAACTTTGAGCTACAGCAAAATTTTCGCCGCAGTGCAAACTCCTAGCGGGAAACTTACCTTAACCCGCCAGTGCGAATGTACCCTAAAAACACTACACTACACTACACTAACACAAAATAAAGGGTAAAACACTACATATACACCCCCTTACACTGCCCCCCCCCCCCCCCCCCCCCCCGCAATAAAAATGAAAAACATGTTGTATGGCAGTGTTTCCAAAACGGAGCCTCCAGCTGTTGCAAAACAACAACTTCCAGCATTTCCGGACAGCCACTGACTGTCCAGGCATGCTGGGAGTTTAGCAACAGCTGGAGGCACCCCGTTTGGGAATCACTGGCGTAGAATACCCATATGTCCACCCCTATGCAATCCCTAATTTAGTCCTGAAATGCGCATGGTGCTCTCTCACTTCAGAACCCTGTCATATTTCAAGGAAACAGTTTAGGGCCACATATGGGGTATTTTCCTACTCGGGAGAAATTGCACTACAAATTTTGGGGGTCTTTTTCTCCTTTTACCCCTTATGAAAATGAAAAGTTGGGGTCTACACCAGCCTGTTAGTGTAAAAAAAAATATTTTTTCCACTAACATGTTGGTGTTGCCCCATACTTTTTATTGTCACAAGAGGTAAAAGGAAAAAAAAAGACCCCCAAAATTTGTAACACAATTTCTCCTGAGTACGGAAATACCCCATATGTGGGCATAAAATGCTCTGCGGGCGTGCAACAAGGCTTAGGAGTGAGAGCGCACTATGTACATTTGAGGCCTAAATTGTTGATTTGCACAGGGGGGGGGCTGATTTTACAGCGGTTCTGACATACAAAAAACGGTTCTGATACAAAAAATAAATGCCGACATGTGACCCCATTTTGGAAACTAAACCCCTCACGGAATGTAACAAGGAGTAGAGTGCGCCCTAACACCCCACAGGTGTTTGAAGAATTTTCGTTAAAGTTGGATGGGAAAATGAAAAAATAAAAAAAATTCACTAAAATGCTGGTTTTACCATACATTTTTCATTTTCACAAGGGAAAATAGGAAAAAAGCCCCCCAAAATTTGTAACCCCATTCCTTCAGAGTAAAAACATTCCCCATATGTGGATGTAAAGTGCTCTGCGGGCGAACTACAAGGCTCAGAAGAGAAGGAGCGCCATTGGGCTTTTGAAGAGAAAATTTGGCCGGAATTGAAGGCCACGTGTGTTTACAAAGCCCCCATAGTGCCAGAACAATGGACCCCCCCCCCCGACATGTGATCCCATTTTGGAAACTATACCCCTCACGTAATGTAATTAGGTGTACAGTGAGCATTTACGCCCTAAAGGTGTCTGACAGATTTTTGGAACAGTGGTCCATGAAAATGAAAAATGTAATTTTTCATTTTCTCAGTCCACTGTTCAAAAGATCTGTCAAATGCCAGTGGGGTGTAAATGCTCACTGCACCTTTTATTAAATTATGTGAGGGGCATAGTTTACAAAATGGGGGTCACATGTGGGGGGTCCACTGTTCTGGCACCACGGGGGGGCTTTGTAACTGCACATGGCCCCTAACTTCCATTATAAACAAATTCACACTCCAAAAGTTCAATGGCGCTCTTCCTCTTCTGACCATTGTAGCTCGCCCGCAGAGCACTTGACATCCACACATGAGTATTTCCATACTCAGAAGAAACGGGGTTACACATTTTAGGGGTAATTTTCTCCTATTACCCCTCGTAAAAATGTTACATTTTGGGAAAAACTGCATTTTAGTGAAACATTTCTTTTTTTCATTTACACATCCAACTTTAACCCCTTCCCGCTATTGGACGTATGCATACGTCCAGGCGAATTACACGTTCACGCAAATGGACGTATGCATACGTCCAAGCTATCTCCTGCTCTGCCGCGGGCAGCGCAGGAGATCGCGGGTGGGACTCAGCTGTCAATCACAGCCGGAGTCCCACCGCAGCTGCCGGGGCCGCGATCGCGCCGGTCCCGGCAGCATTAACCCCATAGATGCCGTGATCAGTTCTGATCACGGCATCTACGTGTTTGCAGGGGGAGCGTTCTCCCCATGCCCATCAACGGCGGCGCCGCGATAAAATAAGGGGGATCGGGGGTGTCCAAGACACCTTCGATCCCCCTTGAAGAGAGAGGGGTGAGGTGGCAGGGTTGCCACCCCTCCTATCCCTGCTATTGATCGGCGGAGTGGCCGACCAATAGCAGACTGGGGGCGGGGGGGTTAAAGTTCGGTTCCCCCCGCTATGCCCACCCATCGGTGTCCGGGCACAGCGGGGGGAACCATGTAGTAGCGGCGGCGGCAGCAGCGGCGGTCACTTACCCGGCGGCGGCTGTGATCACGGCGGCGGTGGAGGTGAGTATGACTCCGCGTGTCCAGGAGTCTGTTGCCTAGCAACATCTGCAGGGCGACAGTTTAGAGAGTGGTCTCTAAACTGTCGCCCTCCAGATGTTGCAAAACTACAACTCCCACCATGCCTTGACAGCTGTTTGCTGTGTTGGCATGCTGGGAGTTGTAGTTTTGCAAGATTTAGAGGGGTTCAGGCTGGAGATCACTGACAGTGGTCTCTAAACTGTAGCCCTCCAGATATTACAAAACTACAACTCCTAGCATGCCCAGACAGCAATTTGCTGTCTTAGCATGCTGAGATTTGTAGTTTTGCAACATCTGGAGGGCCACAGTTTAGAGACCACTGTCAGTGATCTCCAGCCTGAACCCCTCTAAATCTTGCAAAACTACAACTCCCAGCATTCAGGAACAGCAAATGGCTGTCTCGGCATGCTGGGAGTTGTACTTGCGTGCCTCCAGCTGTTGCATAACTACATCTCCCAGCATTCCCTTTGGCAATCAGTACATGCTGAGAGTTGTAGTTCTGCAACAGCTGGAGGCACACTGGTTGGGAAATACCGAGTTAGGTAATAGGTTCTATTACCTAACTCAGTATTTTCCAACCAGTGTGCCTCCAGCTGTTGCAAAACTACAACTCCCAGCATGCACGTTCTGTCAGTGCATGCTGGGAGTTGTAGTCCCCCCCCCTCCCATGTGAATGTACAGGTTACATTCACACTGGCGACGGATTACAGAGAGTTCCCTGCTTCAAGTTTGAGCTGCAGCTCAAACCCCTAGCGGCAGACTCAGTGTAATCCGCCGTCAGTGTGAATGTAACCTAAAAACACTACACTAACATAAAATAAAGAGTAAAACACTACATATACACACGTACACTGCCCCCCCCCACCACCCCTTCCCCCCCAATAAAAATGAGTGGGGTGTAAATTCTCCCTGCACCCCTTATTACCTTACGTGAGGGGTGTAGTTTTAAAAATGGGGTCACATGTGGGGGGTCCACTGTTCTGGCACCACGGGGGGGCTTTGGAAATACACATGGCCAAATTCTCTCTCCAAAAGCTCAATGATGCTCCTTCTCTTCTGAGCATTGTAGTTCGCCCCCAGTGCACTTCACGTCCACTTATTGGGTATTTCCATACTCAGAAGAGATGGTGTTACAAATTTTGGGGGGTATTTTCTGCTATTATCCCTTGTAAAAATGTAAAATTTGGGGGAAAACAAGCATTTTAGAGTAAAAAAAATATATTTTTTTTTACATATGCAAAAGTCGTGAAACACCTGTGGGGTATTAAGGTTCACCTTACCCCTTGTTACGTTCCCCAAGGGGTCTAGTTTCCAAAATGGTATGCCATGTGGTTTTTTTTTTTCTGTCCTGGCACAATAGGTGCTTCCTAAATGCGGCATGCCCCCAGAGCAAAATTTGCTTGCAAAAAGCCAAATGTGACTCCTTCTCTTCTGAGACCTGTAGTGCGCCAGCAGAGCACTTTTCATCCCCATATTGGGTGTTTTCCGAATCGGGAGAAATTGGGCTTCAAATTTTGGGGGGTATTTTCTGCTATTACCTTTTTAAAAAAATGTAAAATTTTTGCTAAACCAAGCATTTTTGGTAAAAAAATAAAAAAATGTTTTACATATGCAAAAGTCGTGAAACACCTGTGGGGTATTAAGGTTCACTTTATCCCTTGTTACGTTCCTCAAGGAGTCTAGTTTCCAAAATGGTATGCCATGTCGTTTTTTTTTGCTGTCCTGGCACCATAGGGGCTTCCTAAATGCGACATGCCCCCCGAGCAAAATTTGCTCTCAAAAAGCCAAATATGACTCCTTCTCTTCTGAGCATTGTAGTTCGCCCGTATTGCACTTCAGGTCAACTTATGGGGTACCTCCATACTCAGAAGAGATGGGGTTACAAATTTTTTTTTTTTTTAACATATGCAAAAGTCATGAAACACCTGTGGGGTATTAAGGCTCACTTAATTCCTTGTTACGTTCCTCAAGGGGTCTAGTTTCCAAAATGGTATGCCATGTTTTTTTTTTTGCTGTTTTGGCACCATAGGGGCTTCCTAAATGCAACATGCCCCCAAAAAAACATTTCAGAAAAACGTACTCTCCAAAATCCCCTTGTCGCTCCTTCGCTTCTGAGCCCTCTACTGCGCCCGCCGAACAATTTACATAGACATATGAGGTATGTGCTTACTCGAGAGAAATTGGGCTAAAAATTCAAGTATAAATTTTATCCTTTTACCCCTTGTAAAAATTCAAAAATTGGGTCTACAAGAACATGCAAGTGTAAAAAATGAAGATTTTTAATTTTCTCCTTCACTTTGCTGCTTTTCCTGTGAAACACCTAAAGGGTTAAAACACTTACTGAATGTCATTTTGAATACTTTGGGGGGTGCAGTTTTTGTAATGGGGTCATTTATGGGGTATTTCTAATATGAAGACCCTTCAAATCCACTTCAAACGGAACTGGTCCATGAAAAATAGCGAGTTTGAAAATTTTGTGAAAAATTGTAAAATTGCTGCTGAACTTTGAAGCCCTCTGGTGTCTTCCAAAAGTAAAAACTCATAAATTTTATGATGAAAATATAAAGTAGACATATTGTATATGTGAATCAAAAAAAAAAATATTTGGAATATCCATTTTCCTTACAAACAGAGAGCTTCAAATTTAGAAAAATGCAAAATTTTGGGGGCGTGGCTTGGCTGCGGAAGTGAATGGCCGTCTGAGAGAGCTGCTCCGTCCAGGGCACCCACAGAACCAGCTATAAAATCCCACCAGCGATTCCCATTGCTACCTACTGGGTCACGGAACCCACATGGCGTCCTGGGGTAAACGGCGATCCAACAAAACTGGGGATACGAGGTCCCTGCAGCACTTTTTCCAGCCGGAGAAGCCAGACAAGAGGCGAGTTAAAGATGGCGCGGGCGCGTCTTCCCCCTCACTGACGGCACGGACCACTGCAGCCGCGATCCAGAAGCGTACATCCCCCTCTCCTAACCAGCCTGTTCCTAAGGGGGGACAATACCTACCTTCCTCCAGGGCCCCCAAATCCTGTGAGCTGCCTACTCAACACAGCACGCCGGCCTCCCAGAGCGGCTTGAACTCCCGGGACTCGCTAATGGAGGATGACACACTGCCTCTATCCCCGGCGGCGCAGCTGCAACTTGGAACAGAGCTCACCAGAGGCATCCAGACTTCAGCCACAGAGATGCTATCTACCTATTCCCCACAAGTAAGTCCTGTTAAACAGAAGCCCAGGCTTGATGTGGATGGTCCTACTGCAACTGGTTGTGGGTCTACGGATGTAGAGGTGGGAGCAGAGGGGGACACAGATACTTTTGCAGAGTACCAGACCTCTGATAAATCGGTAACAGAGTCCACTCTAAAAGACATGCTCCTGCTGCTCAGATCGTCGATTCACAAAGATTTTACCATGCTGCTACAGCCGATCCGCTGCTCCATTCAGGAAATGGACACTAAAATCATACATGTTGAAAACAAAATGGGTTCCTATGCAAAAGCTCATAACGAACTTGTTGATGCCCACAATGCACTTGATGACAAAATGGAGGCAGTACAGGCCAAATTAGTGGATGCTGAAGATAGGAACAGAAGAAACAATGTTAAGTTCCGTGGCATTCCGGAGTCCATACCTGGCTCTCAGCTAGCAGCATATTTAAAGGACTTAACCCAAAACCTGTTGCCCACCTTGGAAACTTATGAATACAGCATAGATCGTGCCCACCGACTACCCAAACCTAAAGCTCTACCTGATGAAGTCCCTAGGGATGTGTTAGCGCGCTTCACGTTTTACAACACTAAGGATCTCCTGCTCCGTTTCTCCAGGAAGCACAAATCTTTACCTGAGCCTTACAAGGATGTTCTCATGTTCGCAGATCTCTCATCAGCTACTTTACAGGCAAGACGTGACTTTACTCCACTAACATCGGAACTGCGCAGGCTTGGTGTGCCGTACAGATGGGGATTCCCTACCAAACTTCTTATACTGCGCCAGAACAAGATCTTCGCTCTTAACACGGTTGAAGAGGGTATGCAGACACTCCGGAACTGGGGCTTATCCAGCAACAGTCCCTCGGGTTATTCTCCTGCTGGATCCCCTAGAGACACTACAAGACCGGACTGAGTCTCTTGTTGCTGTCTGAGAGATCCTCGTTCCCTACAGTTTCAGCGGTGCCGTGAGGGGTAATGATGTATCGTGACTGTTATACTTCAGTTTCATTTCCTTTTATGACTTTTTATTCCACGTTACCCCAATTATTGTGGAAGGCTTAGTGCTTTACACTGTGACACTTTACTATAAGTTTGTTGCTCTACCCTCTAAGTTTCTTTTATTTTATTTAGTTATTTTTTTTTTTATTTGTTTATCCTTACCTACCCTTCTTTCTAGTACTAACAAATATTATATCATTATTGTTTGCCAACTATTATCTTTTGATATTGGGTTATATAGATATATATATAGATATATATTGTGTATATATAGATATAGATATATAGTTTATCTATTTAATTTATTTCTTTTTTCTCTCTTTCTCCCCTTTCTCTTCTTTCTTCTCTTTCTTCCTTTTTAATCGCAACTTATAACACTGCAATGAGTTGGGAGGTATTCTCTTTAAATGTAAATGGGCTTAATAGCCCCCCTAAGCGTAACTTTATGTGGCGAGAGGTGAATCAAAATAATGCAGATATTGTGTGCTTACAGGAAACACACATTGGGACTAGTAATCCGCCCCCTTTGCAACATAGAAAATTCCCTACCATAATCACTTCTTCGTTTCAGAAAAAAAAAAGAGGGGTGTTAATAGCATTTAGCGACAGACTGGCATTATCAATAAGAAAACAGATTGTAGACCCCCAGAGCAGATTTATTATTGTTGTTTGCTCTATCAACAATGTTGATTATACTGTTGTGAATTTATATGCACCAAATGTACACCAAAACCGTTTCTTGCAAAAAGTCTTTAAAAAGGTACAATCTATTAGGCAGGGGGCTCTTATTGTATGTGGTGATTTTAATTCAGTAGTTAATCCTGCACTAGACTTATCAGCTCCCTTAGGCCATAGATCTTTTTATTTCTCTGACACTATTGCCACTAACGATCTTTTTGATATTTGGCGTATACAGCACGCTTCGGAGCGAGACTACACCTACTGCTCACCCAGATTTCATACCTACTCCAGAATAGATATTATACTCATCGATAGGAGCCTCATTGATAAGGTACAAGTCTCTAAAATTGGTGTGCCCACCTGGTCTGACCATGCCGCTGTCAGTCTCACTATTCTTAGTAAGCAGGATACACGTAGTGACTTTGTCTGGCGAGCAAATTCCCATTTAATTGCCCACACCGAACACTCTCAATCATTAGAAAAGGCGTTGAAGGAATATTTTCAGCTAAATGTGACATCAGAAGTTTCCCCTACAACTGTTTGGCAGGCCCACAAGGCAGTGATTAGAGGCTCGTTCATACAACTGGGTGCTACCCTGAAAAAGCGCAGATTGCAAAATATGACTGAGGCTCTTAATAATATCGCTGCTTTGGAGGCCTTGCAAAAACGTCTCTATAGCGAAACCACAGACTCACAACTTAGACTAGAAAGGTTGCGTCTACGGAAGATTTTGCTCTATGACTATGAGAGAGCCATCACCAAGTCCAAACTGAAATTCTACTCTCAGGATAACAAACCGGGATCTCTTCTGGCCAATAAGTTGAAACCAGCATTTTATAAGCAACGTATACCGATACTCAAACATCACAAGCACCATACCCCACTGATGGCGCCCAGAGACATAGCTAATGCTTTTAGTGATTACTATGCAGAACTCTATAACCTTAAAGATGACCCTTCCTGCCCACAACCCTCGTTAGATTTGATCAACCCATTCCTTACATCTCTCAATTTACCTAAAATCGACCCCAGCTCTCTTAAAATCATTAATAGCCCCATTACTGCGCAAGAGCTTATTGATGCGGTACGCTCGTTGCCTTCTCACAAAACTCCTGGCCCTGATGGCTTACCCAACGAGTATTATAAGAAATTCCTTTCTACCTTACTGCCCCATTTGCACCCTGTCCTTAACACTGCTATGGATACCGGTTCATTCCCTCCAGATATGCTTGAGGCCCTTATCACTACCATTCCCAAACCAGGCAAACCAACTGACACGACATCTAACTATCGCCCGATCTCACTGTTAAATGGAGACGTTAAAATCTATGCTAAGATAATAGCGGCTAGGCTGCAACCATTACTACCCAACATTCTACACACCGACCAAGTTGGCTTCACGTTGGGTAGACAGGCGCCAGATAACACGCGTAAAGCTATATCATTGCTGCAACACTGCGAAACGTATCACATTCCATCCGCCTTTTTGGCACTTGATGCAGAGAAGGCATTCGACAGGGTGAGCTGGCGATATATCTTCTCGGCCCTTGAGATGTTTGGATTCTCTGGCCCGATATTATCAGCAATCAGAGCTCTATATTCCAATCCGGTAGCAAGGGTCTTCACAAATGGAGCTCTTTCCCGCCGGTTCACCCTGTCGAATGGTACTCGCCAGGGTTGCCCCCTATCACCCCTGATTTTTCTCCTTTCTATCGAGCCTTTGGCACAGGCTATTAGACTCAACACTGATATCTCGGGAATTAGCATCGAGGGTACGGACCACAAACTTGCGTTGTTTGCAGACGATATATTGCTTTCCCTTACAAATGTACAGACGTCCTTACCAGCATTGTTCCAGACCATACAGACCTTTAGTCTCATTTCATACTACAAGTTAAATGCTACCAAGTCGCAAATTCTCCCCGTTGATCTTTCCCCAACATTGGTATCAACGCTCAAGACCAAGTTTAACCTTGTATGGCAAACTAGTTCGATATCATATTTAGGTATCAAACTTACCCATCCATCTTCTAGGCTATATCACACAAACTTTTTACCTCTTTTACAATCTTTAACTGAATCAATGCACACTTACGCCACACATTTTGTCTCCTGGTTTGGCAGAATAGCTTCCTTCAAGATGTTACTACTCCCCAAACTTTTGTACTTGTTTAGAACCATCCCCATAGCCATCCCAGCTTCATTTTTTAAAGCAGTCAATAAATCAATTAACACCTTCATATGGCAGGGACAACGGCCAAGGATCCAGAAAAAAGTTATGGTCCATGGAAAGACACATGGGGGGCTAGGTTTACCACATATAGAGGACTACTACAAGGCATGTATCCTTGATCAGCTACGATATTGGTGGACACCGACTCCGCATAAATCATGGATAGACCTAGAACACAAATGCTGCTCGGCTTATTCGCTGAGATCAAGATTACTAGCCATATCAGTTAACAAACTTACCCCCAAATCCTACTTGTCTTCAATCACAGTTTCTGAATCTATCTGGAGGAAAGCATTGCTACATTCCCCACAAGTGACGACCTGCCCACCCTCTAGCATACCCCTAGACTTTCTTTCAGTATGTATCCCTAGCTTAGACATCTCTACGTGGAGACAATGGGGAGTAGAATCGGTGGGAGATTTGCTGGAACCAGATGGGACCATCCATTTCCCTTCATTGAGAGTAAGACATGAGATTCCCAATAGAGAGTTCTACAAGAGTTTACAAATTAGAAGTTTACTCAATACTGGCATTCTTACTGAAATTAGGATCCCTACACAATTGCTCTCATTCCTACAGAAATCCAACACGAAACCTAAAGGCATCACATATTTTTACAACTATCTCAATGACAAACAATCACTGCTTACTTTTGATTACATGAAAAGGTGGGAAAAGGAGTTAGGATGTAATATTACTGTACACCAATGGCAGCGAGCATTTCATCATCTTAAACAGATATTCAAATGCACTAATCATCAGGAAGCTATTGCAAAGACTATGTTTAGGTGGTACTATACTCCCTCTCGACTCCAACACTTGGATCCCAACTGTACTAATCTTTGTTGGAGACAATGTGGTGGGGTAGGTTCACTCTTGCATGTGCTATGGGAGTGTCCGATGCTACAACCTCTCTGGAGAGGAGTGGAGATGATAATATGTAGACTACTTGAATTCCCAAGCATTATAAATCCTCTCAAGGCTCTATTGTTAATCGACCTAGATGACTTCCCAATTCATTCTCACACTGTTGTTGCCCACTTATTTATGTCAACCAAACTGCTTATCACTAGAAAGTGGAAATCGGTAACACCTCCTAGTTTAGCTGAAGTACTTCAACATGTTTCTATAAACTGTGACTACGAACGCTCTTATGCTTTGGCTCATTTCCAACACGCTAGGTTTGAGTCGTTGTGGGACATTTGGATTCATTCCCCACATTATAACTCCTCCAAACAGTGACTTTGTCTGTTCCCTTTTTTTTTTTTTTTTTCCTTCCCTCTCTCTTTTTGCTTTCCCTTCTACCTTTCTGCTTCCCTTTGTTTACCCTATTTTGTTTTCCTCAGATAATGTAGAACTAGAACGTTGTAAGTTCTATGTTGTGTTCTGTTTATGGTACTGTCATATGTGTGAGCTGGTTAACACAAGCGAGACGGATAGAGCGAGTGGTTAGACATCTATTTTAGGCTCTAGCTGTTAGACGTAGAGTGAGACCATACGCATGGGACGATATCATCACACCATGTTGAGAGCAAGGTACACTAACACGGTATGGTAATCAATACTGTCTGATCATACATGGGCTTGAATTTTATTTATTTTTTTCTATATGAACAGTGCCTATTGTTTTATTTATGTGTTTCCCTTTCTTCTTGTACACATATAATTGTTCTTGTCTGCCTTTATCAATGAACAATGTTTGTTTGTTTATATGGAAAAATGTTAATAAAAGATTGAATAAAAAAAAAAAAATGCAAAATTTTCAATTTTTTCATCAAATTTGGGGATTTTTCACCAAGAAAGGATGCAAGTTACCACAAAAATTTACCACTATGTTAAAGTAGAATATGTCACGAAAAAACAATCTTGGAATCAGATTGATAAGTAAAAGCATTCCAGTTATTAATGTTTAAAGTGACAGTGGTCAGATGTGCAAAAAAGGGCTGCGTCCTAGAGGTGAAAATGGGCTGTGTCCTTAAGGGGTTAACAAAAAGTCGTGAAATACCTGTGAGGTGTTAAGGCTCCCTGTACCCCTTGTTACTTTCCTTGAAAGTTTCCAAAATAGTATGCCATGTGGGTTTTATTTGCTGTTCGGCGGGCTTCCTAAATGCGACATGCCCCCAAAAAACCATTTCAGCAAAATTTGCTTTCCAAAAGCCAAATGTGCCTCCTTCTCTTCTGAGCATTGTAGTTCGCCCGCCAAATACATGGGGTATTTCCATACTCAGAAGAGATGGGGTTATAAATTTTGGGGGGGCATTTTCTCCCATTACCCTTTATAAAAATGGAACATTTTGGGGGAAAAACTGCACTTTTGTGAAAAATTTAAGGCTCACTGGACCCCTTGTTACATGTCTTGAGGGGTGTAGTTTTCAAAATGGTATGCCATGTGGGGGGTTTTCTGCTGTTCAGGCACCATAGGGACTTCCTAAATGCGACATGCCCCCCAAAAAAACATTTCAGAAAAATTCACTCTCCAAAATCCCATTGTCGCTCCTTCCCTTCGGAGCCCTCTACTGCGCCCGCCGAACACTTGACATACACATATGAGGTATTTCCTTACTCGAGAGAAATTGGGTTATAACTTTTGGGATGGTTTTTCTCCTTTTACCCCTTGTAAAAATTCAAAAACTGGGTCTAGAAGAACATGCGAGTGTAAAAAATTAAGATTTAGAATTTTCTCCTTCACTTTGCTGCTATTCCTGTGAAACACCTAAAGGGTTAACACACTTACTGAATGTCATTTTGAATAATTTGAGGGGTGCAGTTTTTATAATGGGGTCATTTGTGGTGTATTTCTAATAAGAAAGCCCCTCAAATCCACTTCAAACCTGAACTGGTCCATGAAAAATTCTGATTTTGAAAATGTTGTGAAAAATTGGAAAATTGCTGCTGAACTTTGAAGCCCTCTGATGTCTTCCAAAAGTAAAAACATGTCAATTTTATGATGCAATCATAAAGTAGATATATTGGGGGAGATTTATCAAAACCTGTGTACAGGCAAAGTTGCCCAGTTGCCCATAGCAACCAATCAGATAGCTTCTTTATTTTTCCACAGGCGTTGTTAACAATGAAAGAAGTGAGCTGATTGGTTGCTATGGGCAACTGGGCAACTTTGCCTGTACACAGGTTTTGATAAATCTCCCCCATTGTATTTGTGAACCAAAATATAATTTATTTGCAATGTTTATTTTCCTTACAAGCAGAGAGCTTCAAAGTATCGACAAAATTTTACCACTAACGTAAAGTAGAATGTGTCACGAAAAAACAATCTCGGAATCAGAATGAAAGGTAAAAGCATCCCAGAGTTATTAATGCTTAAAGTGAAAGTGGTCAGATGTGCAAAAAACGCTCTGGTCCTACAGTGAAAATTGACCTGGTCTTGGTCTTTAACCCCTTAAGGACACATGACGTACTGGAACGTCATGTGTCCACTCCCGATCTATAACGCGGGGCCACGGCGTGGCCCCGCGTCATAGCGGTTCGGGCCCGGCCTCTAACAACGGCCGGGACCCGTGGCTAATAGCGCGCGGCATTGATCGCTGTGCCGCGCGCTATTAACCCTTTAGACGCGGCGTTCAAAGTTGAACGCCGCGTCTAAAGTGAAACCGAAAGCATGCCGGCTAGCTCAGTGGGCTGTTCGGGATAGCCGCGGTGAAATCGCGGCATCCCGAACAGCTGACAGGACAGCGGGAGGGCCCCTACCTGCCTCCTCGCTGTCCGATCGCCGAATGACAGCTCAGTGCCTGAGATCCAGGCATGAGCAGTCATGCGGCAGAATCATCGATCACTGGTTTCTTATGAGAAACCAGTGATCAATGTAAAAGATCAGTGTGTGCAGTGTTATAGGTCCCTATGGGACCTATAACACTGCAAAAAAAAAGTGCAAAAAAAAAGTGAATAAACATCATTTAACCCCTTCCCTATTAAAAGTTTGAATCACCCCCCTTTTCCCATAAAAGAAAAAACACAGTGTAAATAAAAATAAAAATAAATGGTATCGCCGCGTGCGGAAATGTCCGAATTATAAAAATATATCGTTAATTACACCGCACGGTCAATGGCGTGCGCGCAAAAAAATTCCAAAGTCCAAAATAGTGCATTTTTGGTCACTTTTTATATCATGAAAAAATGAATAAAAAGCGATCAATAAGTCCTATCAATGCAAAAATGGTACCGTTAAAAACTTCAGATCACGGCGCAAAAAATGAGCCCTCATACCGCCCCATACACGGAAAAATAAAAAAGTTATAGGGGTCAGAAGATGACAATTTTAAACGTATAAATTTTTCTGCATGAAGTTATGATTTTTTCCAGAAGTGCGACAAATTCAAACCTGTATAAGTAGGGTATTATTTTAATCATATGGACCTACAGAATAAAGGTAAGGTGTCATTTTTACCGAAAAATGTACTACATAGAAACGGAAGCCCCCAAAAGTTACAAAATGGCGTTTTTTTTTTCAATTTTGTCTCACAATGATTTTTTTTCCCGTTTCACCGTAGATTTTTGGGCACAATGACTGACGTCATTACAAAGTAGAATTGGTGGTGCAAAAAATAAGCCATCATATGGATTTTTAGGTGCAAAATTGAAAGAGTTATGATTTTTTAAAGGCAAGGAGCAAAAAACGAAAATGCAAAAACGGAAAAAACCCCGGTCCTTAAGGGGTTAAAGGGTTAAAGCGGTACTCCGGTGGAATTTATTTTTTCTTTTAATCAACTGGTGGCAAAAATATTTGTAAATTACTTTTATTAAAAAATCTTAATCCTTCCAATACTTATTAGCTGCTGAATACTACAGAGGAAATTCTTTTCTTTTTGGAACACAGAGCTCTTTGCTGAATCACAAGCACAGTGGTCTCTGCTGACATCTCTGTCCATTTTAAGAACTGTCCAGAGTAGGAGAAAATCCCCATAGCAAACATTTGCTGCTCTGGACAGTTCCTAAAATGGACAGAGATGTCAGCAGAGAGCACTGTGCTCGTGATGTCAGCAGAGAGAACTGTGTTCCAAAAAGAAAATAATTTCCTCTGTAGTATTCAGCAGCTAATAAGTACTGGGAGGATTAAGATTTTTTAATAGAAGTAATTTACAAAACTGTTTAACTTTTGGCACCAGTTGATTAAAAAAAAAAAAAAAAAATCCACCGAAGTACCCCTTTAAAAGTCATTAACTAATTGAATGTTATTAAAAGTTTGCAATATTTTAGGGTTCTGAAGTAACCAGTCAAAATGCTATCATGTAGATAGTGATGACCTTGTTAGGTTAATTTCACACATAGTATTTTGGTCAGAATTTCTAGTCAAAATAAGAAAAAGAGGTGACAAAGAAAAAAAATTATATATACCGTAGATATATATTATATAATAGAAAGATTTTCACCTTTTTCTCTGCTTCCTGGTTGTGGCAAAAAAGAAGAAGAAAAAAAGTCCCAAATACTTTGAGTAACCCAGCCTTACTGTTATGCTTTTGGTATAGCTCTGAGTAGTATTTTTCCTTAGGACACTTTAGACATTTATTTGCGCATTTCGATAATAAATGTAATTACACTTTTTTTTAAAGGTGATAAGGAGAAAATTATAAAGAAAAAACAAAAAACTTCCATTCTTACAGATAGTGGTCCAGGTCCAGGTATAAATTTGTTCAATATGCATCCTAAGTTTTCATAGTTAGTGAATAACTCAAGTGGTACTATTTTAGAGTGCAGAAAAAGCTTTTATTAGTTTTTTTTTGGGGGGAGAGGGTAGATGAAAAGCACTTCCACAATAGTTTTTTGTTTACTTCATTGCTCAGGTTGTTACAATCTCCACAAATGTGAATATCTGGGATATCATATGTGTGTGGTTTTGTTTTTAACTTTTACAATATAAAACCATTTTTTTTTTATAAAAAAAATTCTGTCTACTTGATGCATATACCAAATAAAAGGATTGTCATTTTAATGTGATAAGGAAGAAGATTTACTGATGCCACTCAACTTATAAAACCCCTTTAATGCCAGAGAACCATGAAAACCATAATATAGACCTCAATTCTCACACTGACACATTCAAAACTTAAATATACTAAAACAATTGTTATTCAAAACATTCTTTTTCATTTGCATAGGCCTTATAATCAGACAGGCTTTCTCGTAAGATGGGTCTATGTTACAGATGAATAGCAGTGACATGTATAATATGATAAACCCAATTCATCCCTATAATACATTTTTGGCAAAGTGGTATATTGCTTTAATATCATACAATAAATATATTGTAATTAAAACTTCCAAATGCTAAATCTGTTATAACCAATTATTCTACCAATTCTGTGCTGTTTACTATACTGTTGTACTTTTCTTTAGGAAGAGGGGCATTCAGACCCCTCAGAAACCAAGCCTTAGTGCATAGGGTTAATAGCCAGGATGATTACTTCCTGATGCAGGTAAGAGATTTAAAAAGACGTCTGGCTATCAGGGGTGTTCCGGAAAACATTTTGGACCAAGCCCTTGACAGAGCGATGAAACAAAATACACCCACCCACAAAATTTTTTTTTTAAAAACAGATAAAAACCGCAAAATAGAGACAGAAAGACTCATTGCCAAAGAGAGTAAAACTAACTCCAAAATGTTCTTTAACTATATTAATAGCAAAAAGATCAAAAATGAAAGTGTTGGCCCTTTAAAAAATGACGAGGAAGAAATTATATAAACGGGGATCAGAAAAAAGCAAATATATTAAACAAATTCTTCTCTACTGTATTCACTGAGGAAAATGAAATGCCAGGTGAAATACAGCGAGATAAGGTAAACTCCCCACAGGGGTGTGGAAATTTAAAAAAAAACTACTTGTCCAAGGGACTAAAGCGGAACACAATCTACTTGTCCCTCAAGAAAATCCACTTGTCCTGGTAGATGAAATGATTTCAACCAAAATAGTACGATCCACCCCACTAGACCACCAGGGATGGATATAAGATCCCTTTAGACACTGCTGTCAACTTAGACAGCGGTGATCTAATGGTTTAATAGCGACCACGGTGATCAGAGCATGCCAGGCTATTAGCGGCGGGAGAGCTGTAGCTCCTTTTACACCCGAGGCAAGCCCAGAAAATTCCCCCCCCCCCCCCCGACCCCTATAACTCCAATCTCTCCATATACAGGGATGTATGAGGGTAATCCTATGAACCGTGATCTGTAGTTTTTATCGGAACCATTTATTATCGGAACTTTTATTAGGAAAGGGACTTATTCACATATATACGCACTTTTTAAAATATTGTAATCACTATTTTTCAGTCTTCATAGGGACTTATATATGGAGTCTTTTGATTGGAAACCACTGAACAGCGCTGTGTTACTGAGGGGGGGGGGTGTGTTCTGCTTCTTCAGTTTATGTGGTCCATTTTATTTACTCTAATTTATGTGTCAGAAAATGCTGGAAGTTGCAATTAGTTACAAGATAACTACAACACCCGGCATGCCCTGATACAGCCTATGGTTGTGTGGGTGTTGCAGCATGTTGCACTGTATAGTAGTACAGTTAAGGTTATTGTGTAACATGCTGGGAGTTGTAGTTTTTGTTCGTGTCAGCTGCAGAGCCATAGGCTGAGTCAAGGAATAGTGGGAATTGCAGTTAGTAACTACAACACCCAGCATGCCCTGATGCAGCCTATGGCTCTGCAGCTGACCCAAACCAAAACTACAACTCCCAGCATGTTGCACTTTATAATTCTAGAGTTTAGGTTATGGTGCAACATGCTGGAAGTTGTAGTTTTGGTTCGGGTGTGTTTGCGTGCATTCGTGGGGCTCTTGGTTGTCGGGCGAGTATGAAGGGGTGGGATTCTGGGGATGCAATTTAGTGCGTGTGGCCAGAAACCACTAAAAATAAATTTAAAAAATTAGCACAACTGGCAGCAGCACTTGTCAGTCCGCCCCTGTACAAAAAAAACATGCATACATATATACATACACTGGCCACTGCCCCCTATATTATACATTACATACATACACACACACATCATACATACATACACACACACATCACACACACTCAAACCATACATATACACCATACATATGCACACATCATACATACACCCGCCGCTACCCCCCCATCATACATTACATACACACATCATATATACACAGACATCATACACACATCATATATACACAGACATCATACACACATCACATATACACAGACCTCATATACACATCACATATACACAGACATCATACACACATCACATATACACAGACATACACACATCGACATCATACACACATCATATATACTGACATCATATACACATACACCATACATATGCACACATCATACATACACCCTGATACACCACCCCTAATTATACATTACATACATATACAACCACCCTTCCCACCGCCCGCATGCTTGGCCTCCTCACCTCAGCTTCACCCCCCCCGCTCTACATTACACAAGAAGCAGGGGGAGAGCGAGGACAAACTCAGCTCGGTACACAGCTCCATCCCCTCCCCCACGCACAGCTCCATCCCCCTCCCCCTGCTCTGTCTCCACAGGACATAATCTACCAAGGGGAGGCTGCAAGTTTGCACGGGGAAAACACAGAGCAGGAGGGGGGGGGGAGAGGACGCACTGCACGGGGCTGGGGAGGATTTCTGTGTGAAGGAGGACACACTGCACTGCACGGTGCTGGGGAGGATTTCTGTGTGAAGGAGGACAGACTGCACTGCACGGGGAGGATTTGTGTGTGTGAGGAGGACAGACTGCAGTAAAGAAAAATAAGGGGGAAGTCGGTCTGTCCGTGCTAGCCCAATACAGGGCTAAATCTATGAACAATTCACCTGCCTGGCGCCCAAAACTACCTGTCCTGGGCGTCAGGCGATAGGATTTCCACATCCCTGTCCCCAGTACAGGTCACCTGTCTAACCCAGGAAGAAGTACAGTGCCGCCTACAAAAAATCTAAATAGACAAATCACCAGGTCCAGATGACATTCACCCCCGTGTTCTAAAGGAATTAAGTAGCGTAATAGACAGACCCCTATTTTTAATATTCAGGGACTCTATAGTAACAGGGACTGTTCCCCGGGACTGGCGCATGGCAAATGTGGTACCATTATTTAAAAAGGGATCAAAAGGTGACCCTGGGAATTATAGACCTGTTAGTTTGACCTCCGTTGTATGTAAATTGTTTGAGGGTTTTCTAAGGGATGCAATTCTGGAGTATCTTAATAAAAATTAAGTCCTGTTCTGTTTAATATATTCATTAATGACCTTGTAGAGGGGTTGAATAGTAAAGTAGCAATCTTTGCAGATGATACTAAACTCTGTAAAGTGGTAAACACTATAGAGGACAGTGCACTGTTACAAATGGATCTGGATAGGTTGGAGGTTTGGGCTGGGAAGTGGCAGATGAGGTTCAACACTGATAAATGTAAGGTAATGCACATGGGGAAGAAACATCTGGGCTGGGATTATGTATTAAATGGGAGAACGCTTGGGACAACTGACGTGGTAAAGGACTTGGGAGTCTTAGTTAATAGTAAATTTAGCTGTAGTGACCAGTGTCGGGCAGCTGCTGCCAAGGAAAATAAAATCATGGGGTGCATCAATAGGGGCATAGATGCCCACGACAAGGAAATAATTCTACCACTGTACAAATCACTAGTCAGACCACACATGGAATACTGTGTACAGTACTGGGCACCAGTGTATAAGAAAGATATAGTGGAGCTGGAGAGGGTTCAAAGACGGCAACCAGAGTAATACGGGGAATGGTAGGACTACAGTACCCAGAAAGATTATCAGAATTAGGGTTATTTAGTTTAGAAAAAAGAAGGCTTAGGGGAGACCTAATAACTATGTATAAATATATCAGGGGACTGTACAGTGATCTCTCCCATGATCTATTTATACCCAGGACTGTATCTATAACAAGGGGGCATCCTCTAGAGGAAAGAAGGTTTCTACACCAGCACAGACGGGGGTTCTTTACTGTAAGAGCAGTGAGACTGTGGAATTCTCTGCCTGAGGAGGTGGTCATGGGGAACTCTGTAATAGAGTTCAAAAAGGGGCTGGATGCATTTTTGGAGAGTAATAACATTACAGGTTATGGATTTTAGATCTATAGGGATAGAACATTGATCCAGGGATTTATTCTGACTGCCATATTGGAGTCGGGAAGGGATTTTTACCTCTAGTATGAGGGTTTTTTGCCTTCCTTTGGATCAACTCAGTAGGCATTAGGGATATAAGTTGAACTTGATGGACTGGTCTTTTTTCAACCTTATGAACTATGTTACTATGTGCCACCCTTTTGGGAGGTAGAAAAAATTATGAAAAAAGAGGAGTCTCAGCCCGGTTATTAACGTAAGGATGCTGGTTTTTAATTTTCATTTTGTTTCAGCCCCATGGCGGAAAAAACTAAGAAAATCATACATGACAAGTGGTTCCTGGTTCAGAGCAACGCTAGTCTATCAGATCATGCCAAAGTAAAACCACTTATCTCTTTTAGGAAGTGTAGAAACTTGAGAGATGAACTGGTACAAAGTGCTTTTCATTGCTCTGGGAGAGAAAACTATTGGTTGAATAGAACCCCGTCACCAGGGAACTATAGACATGCAATTGGTATAGCTTTATATGTCAAGACAGAAATGAATCCATCGGAGACAAAGTGTTTCGCTTCAGGGATATAATGTGTTGTCGGACCAGTTACGTAGTTTGCGCTATAGTTTGTATATGTAGGCGGTTCTATATTGGTTGTACCATACAATCAGTTTATGTGCGTTTTAGGAAACACATCCATTCAGTGAAATCTGGTAAGGGTTGTCCAAGACTCATCGCACATGTCAGAAATGAACATCATTGTGATACTAGCCGCCTGTCCTTTCTTGGCTTGGAAAGGGTTACTGCCAAGGAAGGTACAGACAGACATAAAATACTCCTGCAACGGGAAGCCAAGATTATCCTGGAAACTTCTTAGCCTTCTTATTCTTCTTAGTGCTACCTCTATACCAGCATTAGTTAAGGGGTTATCTACCATAAGGTGATTTTATTACATACCTGCCAGACAGTAATGGACATGCATAGTAAGGATCCGTGCTTGTCTTTGGGGTAAATGGCTATGTTGTGAGATTACTATAATGCTGTGGCTAGCTTTTTGTGAACTGACTATTTCCTGTTGGACTTTCCTTCTTCAACAACAAATATCATAGTTCCTTGTTTATAAGTTTGAGGTCATGTTCCTCCCTCCCATAGATCAGCAACCCCAGAAAACCAGAGACAACAGTAATTTTGTATGCTGTTAAAAATTAAATATTGGGGTGAAAATCACTGAAAAATTGGGGGACCACCATCACATACAGGTACAGACACTGTATTATGAACTACACTAACTTTACAGTCACTGTAACAAAGTCAAATAAAAATTATTCCTGTAATACCCCTTTAACTTCCTTGTTATTATGTATATGTATTATAGAATAGTAGAATAACTAAGGGCTTAGCTATTTAAAGGAGAACTCCAGAATATAAAAATTGTCCCCCATACTGCTGGCAGTCAAAAAATAAAGATGTACCTACCTTCCTTAGCTCCCCGGGGGCCTCCGGTAACCGGCTCTGGTCTCTGCCGCGATCCTCTTCCTGGTTGCTGGTGGTCGGCGAGTCATACTGCGCTCAGCCAATCACCGTCCGCAGTGAAGTCCCGACTCGGCCGGCGATAGGCTGAGCAGCAGTGTGACGTTTTCGGCCACGCCAGCAGGTGCCGGTGTAGTATAGAATTTTGCGTCTTGAAGCGTTCTCACACTGCCGCTCAGCCTATCACCGGCCGATTCGGGACTTCACTATGGCCGGTGATTGGCTGAGCACAGTATGACTCGTCGACCAGGAAGAGGATCGTGGCGGAGATCGGAGCGGGTTACCGGAGGCCCCGGGGGAGCAAAGGAAGGTATGTACATCTTTATTTTTTTTCTGCCGGCAGTATGGAGGACAATTTTTATATTCTGGAGTTCTCCTTTAACAATAAGATATTCAATAAACACATTTGTAAATACATACATTTTGTTACCTTTGCATATTATCTGCCTATTTATGATGTTTAGTCTTGTCTAAAAACTGCATACTGGCACATAACCTTAACTCTTGTATTTGTACTGTAAAGCATAGTCATTCTGTTTCCAATGTTAACTTTCCAGTGCCTATTTGACGTTCCCTTGCCGTTTCCCTTTCAACTATTCCAACCAATAAATGACTGCCGAGGATCAAAGAGGTGAAATCTTTCTAAAGATGAGAGTTCCAGAAAGCATTTATATAATGTGTATAAACCCAAAATATGTTACAATATTTACATTGTATGTCTAAATAATGATATAATAAGCCAGTATGTATAAACACTGAGCTTGAGTCATTATCTCATGTATTCATAATTTTATCCAGCAAATGCTAAAACCAGCTACTGGGCGAAGTGTGGAGTTTTTTCAGATTGTACAACATAAATAATATTTGTTTCCATTAACAACTTTTTATGTTGTTTCTTTTTTTTTTTTTTTTTAGTAATTTAACAGTTCTTTAACAACTACTAAGAGAGTCTTATAAATTCTATAAGGTACCTGACTCCTTCTGCCATTAAAGGGTTAAATAACATAATGAATGAACAAAAGTAACTGAGAATAATTCACTTAGGAGGTGAAAGTTAGGAGGTAAAGTTAATAGTTTATCAATATACTCACAATATCTAATACACATAAAGTAATCAAGAAAGCGTCGTTTTTGAATGGACTCTCACTCCCAATTTTGTCAGTAGAGGAGACAACAAATTTGGAAGCATCATGAGATAAGAATAAGGCTGTCCTTAAATTCTTCTCTGGGAATGTTTTCCCTGGAAGCAACGGTTTTCCGTACAAAGCCTTTAGGAAGTTTTGAACGGTGTTCCTACCAATTCTAACAGAGGTTCTTAATAAAGGCTGAAGGGTGGTTTTCCTGCTGTCATCTATGAGAGAGCCGATTATTATTTTAATTTAAAGGAAAACTGTCATATATGTTTTCTCCCGCACTATCCACAGGTACAGATGGATAGTGCGGGAGACACTGAACATTTTGAGTTCTACCTTGCCCGGATGCGCTGGGCTGTTAAAGCAGTTTTTCTGTATATTTAAATTAGCTGCTAACTGGCACAGGTGGAGTTACTGCCTTCATCTGGCACGGTGACGTAACTGCCGCCCGGCCCACAGCACCGCCCGGCTAATTAATATTCATATAATGTCTTACACTCTCCTTCTCATCCCGGCCGATGCTGCGCATGTGCGGGATTTCCTACTATACCCGGAAGCAGTCTTCAGCGCTGCTTCATTAGTCCGGAGCAGCGCTGGAGTAAGGTTGTAGGCATGTTCATGCCTACCATCTATTAGCAATATAATGAAGGAGCGCTGAAGACCGCTTTTGGGTATAGTAGGAGAGTGTAAGACATTATATGAATATTCATTAGCCATGCGGTGCTGCGGGTCGGGCGGCGGTTACGTCAAAGGCCAGATGAAGACAGTAACCCCGCCCATGCCAGTTAGCAGGTAATTTAAATGTACAGAAAAACTGCTATAACGGGCGAACGGTGCAGCGCATCCGGTCAAGGTAGGACTCTAAATGTTCAGCGTCTCCTGCACTATCCATTGGTATCTGTGGATAGTGTGGGAGAAAACATATGACAGTTTTCCTTTAAAAAAATAAACTATTTAAATGTGGAATCGCATCGCTCCATCTCTTTGTCGCCACAGATCTAAAAATATTTTCAAATGGTTTCATCTTTTGACTAAAGGGCTGTTTGGCCATTTTTATTAACTCTTTTTATTAACCATTTTTATAAAATGTTCTTCACTTTTTATTTATTAAATAATTTTTGTCTGTATTTATTAGTGAATAGGGAGAATTCAAAACAAGATTCTCCTCTTTGCGGATTATATAGTCTCGACAAGTTTGATTCCACATATGAACTGAAAATTTATTAGAATAAATTGTGTCTCCTTACATAAGATTAACTAAAAGCAAAGGGAGAGCGCTCCATAGAGTAGTATAGTCTGTGCCAATGTTGCTATAAAGTGCAGATAAGGGATACGCTTACCTCAAATGGTTGTGTACCCCATACACAACCATGGCAAAGCACAGATATATTGGTCATTCTGCAGACTTTCAACTCAACAGGAACAAAGTGTAGTAAGATCGTGCTTCAGGGAGGTGTGAATAATTGTTGCTAGAAATGATCGAATTTCAGAAAAATGTGATTCCGCAGATTCGCCAAATTTTCCGAAAGAGTTTGGTTTGGTCCGAATGTATTGGCGGTGAATTGCTATTAAAAACGGTTATTTTTGGCCTTCGGAGAGGCTCAATAGGGGTGTAGAACACTTTGCCTTGGGAAATAATACTGTTATTCAGTATGACATATTACAGGCATCGCTATTAGAATCACTGCCACAGAGTGTCTGGATGTGGCAGATTTTTTAAAGTAATTTTTATTAAATTTTTATTTATTTGAATTTTTTGATTACCCATTCAGGTGAGCATCGAGCTGGTGGTCCTCTGCCAGGCGAGATACCACCTGTTCCAGCCCCTGCCTCTCAGCACCCCCCTGATTGTGAAAGTGCGAATGTTTCATTTAATCAGTTATGGTTCATTGTTATCGCTCCAGGCTGTTTCATTGGATTCTTCTGATAATTCCACAGGTAAAATGATGTCGACGACCATAGGCCTTCAATCTTGAAAACATTACATAGATTTTTTTTTATTTAAAATTTATATTAGATTCCCAAGTTTAATGTCCCGGCGTTTACTTTGAACTAATTCTGTATGACCACAAAACCCAATCCAACAAGGAGTGACATGGAGTCACAACAACACAGCCTAGAAGTGGCAGCAGCATGAGGAGAACATAATCTGGCAGAATGACACAGCCTGGAATTGGCGGCAGCAAGAGGAGACCATATAGTGGCTGAATGACACAGCCTGGAGCTGCAGCAGCATGAGGAGACAATAGGGCTTCACAATCCTTAAGATTAAAGGTGAATTTTCAACTTTCTATTAAAGAATTATGGTAGCTAGTGCTACCATAAGAATTTTTAGGTAATGTACGAGGCCCAGCAACATGAGTAAACCATGTAGTGGCTGAATGACACAACCTGGAGGTGGCAGAAGCATGAGGAAACCATATAGTGGCTGAATGACATAGCCTGGAATTTGCGGCAGCATGAGGAGAACATATAGTTGCTGAATGACAGAGTCTGGAGGTGGCGGAAGCATGAGGAAACCATATAGTGGCTGAATGACAAAGCCTGGAGTTGGCGGAAGCATGACTAGAACATATAGTGAGCGAATGACACAGCGTGGAGGTGGCAGCAGCATGAGGAGAAATATAGTGGCTGAATGACACAGCCTGGAGGTGGCGGAAGCATGAGGAGACCATATAGTTGCTGAATGGCACAGGCTGGAGGTGGCAGAAGCATAAGGAGACCATATAGTGGCTTAATGACACAGCCTGAAGGTGGCAGAAGCATGAGGAGACCATATAGGGTCTGAATGACACAGCCAGGAGGTGGCAGAAGCATGAGGAGACAATATAGTTGCTGAATGACACAGCCTGGAGATGGCAGCAGCATGAGTAGAACATATAGTGGCTGAATGACACCGCGTGGAAGTGGTAGAAGCAGAAGGAGACGATATAGTGGCTGAACGGCACAGCCTGGAGTTGGCGGCAGCATGAGAACATACAGTGGCTGAATGATAAAGCCTGGAGTTTGCGGCAGCAAGAGGAGACCACATAGTGGCTGAATGACACAGCCTGGAGGTGGCGAAAGCATTAGGAGACCATATAGTGGCTGACTGGGATAGCCTGGAGTTGGCAGCAGCATGAGAACATATAGTGGCAGAATGGTACAGCCCTGAGTTGGTGGCAGCATGAGGAGACCATATAGTGGCAGAGTAAGACAACCTGGAGTTGGTGGCAGCATGAGTCGTCCATATAGTGGCTGAATGGTACAGCCTGGAGGTGGCAGCATCAGGAGTTCTGAAAGTGACCCGGTGACAGAGTGGTGCAGTGGGTGGCAATGCCAGTACCCGGTGACGAAAGTGGGTGAATAAAGGTCTGATGCGGAGGAATGTTTGTAACTGGGGAGCAGCGCCTTAAATCTGCTTGGCACTATCTATATTTGTGAAGTATTGGTGTTGCACCATGGTCAATCTACTCTAACATAGTAACATAGTTCATAAGGTTGAAAAAAGACCAGAGTCCATCAAGTTCAACCTATAACCCTAATAAGTCCCTATTGAGTTGAGTTACTCTGATGCATCAGGCATTGGTGGGTGGAAATCCTGGCTGACCCATGCCTGATTAGTCTTCAGAAAGGTCAGTCTCTCCATAATTTCCGTGTACTGATGAGTTCTCCCTGGGGTTAACTATGGCTCCCGCAAAACTAAACACCCGCTCTGATGGCACACTACTGGCCGGGCAGGACAGCTTTTCCAGGGCAAATTCTGCTAGTTGCAACCACAAATCAAGTTTGGCTGCCCAGAAGTCCAGCGGATCTTCAAGGTGTGTTGGCATGAGTATGTCACGATATGCCACCACCTGCTGGCTTAGGTCCTGTTCCAGGTCCACCTGCTGCTGTTAGGTTGCTTCACTATGTGGGTGAAGAAAGGTACTCATCAGCGACTGTAGACATCAGCTGCTGATGGAGCTGGTACTGCTCCTGCCACCCCACCCCTTCCCAGCAGCCACAGCAGTGGAAGATGAGCGCAGAGGGCCCCCCGAGTCAGACCTGCGAGAGGATGGACGATGGTGCCGACAGGCATCAGCCAACTGACTAAGTAGGATGTCTCTGTAGTAGGTCAGTTTGTCCTCCCTCTCAGTGGGTGTAAAAAAGGCCCCCATTTTGAGCCCTAGAGAGAGGGAGGAAGGCGCCTCATGTGCGGGATCAGTAGATCTTGCAGGTGGGGGTAGGGGACGGTAATTCCCAAGCCGCTTACCAAAGTTGGTTGTGCGCCCACACACAACAAGGTTAAGAGCAGAAGAGATATAGAAGAAGGTCCACTGCAGCCCTCCTAGGTGAGAGTAAAATCAAAACCGAATGACCAGGGAGTCAGGAGTTTGTCTGGCGCAGAGAGGAACCATCAGGCAGCCAAGTAAAATCAATGGATTTATTAGATGCAACGCGTTTCGCTGCGCATGCGCAGCTTTATCAGGCATGACAAGGGAAGGCTGGTAACAGATATATATACCTCCAGGAATTAACCATTAGAGTACTTTTTGAAAGAGTTGTTACATAGAATTACATATCCACATATAAATGTGACAATGTATGAAAAATATATAAATAGATATAAATAAATATAAATAGGCAAACAAAAGTCACAAAAATAATAATAAAACAACAATATAAAAGCACAATGCAATCTTATAAACACATATATATATATATATATATATATATATAATATACTTTGAAATTAATTATTCTAGAAACTATCCCCATTCATTTACCTAACAGAATACAAAGATTAAATAATCGTGAATACTTCTGGATTCACAAACTACATACTTTGCACCCTCAAGGTTTTAATGAATGTATCGATACAGTTAAATAATCTGATAAATTAGGGTTTAAAAATTTTCCATTTTTTCCTATGGATTAATTTCCAAAATATTATACCTTGATCTATTTTTTTCTTCGTTCCTTCTGTGCTGTTCACCCTGGAGCGCCCCACTGTGTATTTATTATTCCTTATGTTTTATTATCCAAGTTCCGTTTATTGTTCTTCCCTTCCTTTCTGCATATAGAAACTTCCGTATTTGTTATTTAATTATTTAATGTTTGTAAATTTGGATCTCGTTACGAATATTCACACCCTGCGTTTTCGCTGGGTGCTGTATTCAATACCGCACTAGTTATTCTAGTTCATCTTTTTCACTTTTTTCCAAGTAGTGTTCATACATCCCCTTCTGGTCAGTTGCGATTTGGTTTACCGCACTGTTTATTATTTATTTTTTATTTAATAAGGCAGCGATATACAATTACATTTTTTTTTGAATTGACATACATAAGACCTTATAGGTCCATATCTCTTTATATCATATACATTTTTTGAAATAATATCCAACTTGCGTTGTTGAATGCCGCACCGGTGACTAAGCGGTGTGATTCCTTGAGTCGCTTATGGTGTTATATTCACACCACATGCGATAATTATATTATATAATATATATATATATATATATATATATATATGTTTATAAGATTGCATTGTGCTTTTATATTGTTGTTTTATTATTATTTTTGTGACTTTTGTTTGCCTATTTATATTTATTTATATCTATTTATATATTTTTCATACATTGTCACATTTATATGTGGATATGTAATTCTATGTAACAACTCTTTCAAAAAGTACTCTAATGGTTAATTCCTGGAGGTATATATATCTGTTACCAGCCTTCCCTTGTCATGCCTGATGAAGCTGCGCATGCGCAGCGAAACGCATTGCATCTAATAAATCCATTGATTTTACTTGGCTGCCTGATGGTTCCTCTCTGCGCCAGACAAACTCCTGACTCCCTGGTCATTCGGTTTTGATTTTACCCATTTTGAGCCAGAAGTGAGGGTAAAATAAGGTGGAGAACCACAAGTCATCCCCGCCTCCATCTCCACTGCATGCTGACATGGTGTGTCTGGGTCCTCTGTCTCCCCTTCCTCATAACCCTCTATCTCCTCTGGCTGCTCCTGCTCCTCCTCTTATGTCAGATGACTCGAAAAACCGCCCATTTTGCGAAACCTAAAAATTGTGCTCCACTGTGCCCATTCCATTCCTCCAGTTCAGCCCCGACAGGGCTCATGTGGCAGTTAGATGTAGGCGCCACATCTCCAGTGCCCTGACCAGCCATCATTCCCAACACGTATTGTAGGAAATGAAGCAGTGGAATGACGTTGTTCATCCTGTAATCCTGGCGACTGACTAATAATGTGGCTTCCTCAAAGGGCCTGAGCAAACGGCAGGTGTCTCGTATGAGCTGCCACTGGGTGACATTGAAGTTACACAGGGGAGTACCCCTATCCGCTTTGATCATCAAGAAATCGGGGATGGCTTTTCTCTGTACGTATAGTCATTCCAACATATGGAGGGTGGAATTCCAACGTGCGGCAATGTCGCAAATCATACTATGTTGGGGGATACCGTTCTGACTCTGCAGCTCAAGGAGGGTGTGCTTTACGGTGTCCGAGTGGTTTAAGTGCATGCAACGTTTCCTTCCCATTGTTAGGATGTCTTGCAAATGGGGGAACACTTCAGGAACCGCTAGACAACCAAGTTGAACACGTGTGCCATGCAGGGCACATGGCTCAGCCTTCCTTGTCGCAGCGCAGACAAGATGTTCTTCCCGTTGTCAATCAACATGGTTCCCTTTTCAAGTTTTCGTGGAGTAAGCCATGCTCCGATTTCTTTACAAATTACTTTTAGCAGTTCTTCCTCAGTGTGACTCCGTTTGTTAAGGCAAACCATATGAAGAACATCGTGACACCTTCCTGCCCTGCACACATGGTATGCTGAAGGGGCACTGAGCCTTGTCCGTACAGTGGAGGCTGAGAACACGGTGGAGGTTGAGGAGGCAGAGTCATACACTGTCGCCTGAGAGAGCGTGGAGGAGAAAGCGGCATGACATGTCCAAGTTGGTGTTGTGGCTGTGCAGGAACCACATTCACCCAGTGGCTTGTAAAGGACATGTATTGTCCCTGACCATTGTTACAGCTCTAGACGTTAGTGCTGCTGTGCACTTTGGTACATACCAACAGGCTCAAGGACTGGCCTAACTTCTCTTCCACAAAATTGTGCATGGCTGGAACTGCCTTCTTCGCAAAGAAATAACGGCTTGGGACTCTCCACCTTGGCTCAGCACAAGCCATCAGTTCTCTGAAAGGTGCAGAGTCCACCACTTGGAAAGGGAGAGACTGCAGCACCAGCAACTTAGACAGGAGCACATTCAGCTTCTGCGCAGTTGGATGAGTGGGCGCATACTATTGTCCCTTTGACATGGCTTCGCCGATGGATTGCTGGAGGACTAAAAGAAGGAGGAACAGGAGCATCTGGAGCGACAGAAGGAGGGTATTACAGACAGGTGCCTTCAGCTGAGGTGGTGGAGCTTTGGATGGCTGAAAGAGGGAGCGGCGTGCCAATGGGTGATGCAGCAGGCTGGACCACCACTTCGGAGCCAAGGTTCTCCCAGGCCGCTTTATGGTGGCGCAGCATATGTTGACGCAGGGCTGTGGTGCTGACATTGGGACCCTGGCCACGCTTCACCTTCTGCCAACATATCTTGCATGTGGCTATGTTAACCTCCTCCGGACGCTTGATGAAAAACTGCCACATTGCCAAATAGCTGATTTTCCCACCAACAGTCCGCACTAATTGACTGCTACTGCCGCCATCTCCAGGAACCCGTTTCACAACCTCCCGGGAAGGTAGGCTGCCACAAAGCAGGTAGTCTCCCCCGGGCACGTTTGGGTCCAGAATTTCCACTTCTGCCACCATGCTGACTGCCAACCATGCTACCACCTTGCTGGCTCAGCTGCTGCCTCATGGGCAACCTGCAACCCTCTTCTGATGATGATGAAGCCCCTTCTGCACCCGGCTCCCAATTGCGATCGGCTTTATCATCATCAAGAAGTGTCTGCACGTCACCGATGTCCTCCTCAGGTTAATCAACAGTGTCTGCTTCAGGACCCTGAACCCTGGCAACACCACCTCCCATGTCACTCTTCTCATCACTACTTGCCCGCCTAGCGGAGGAAGCAGTGGATGTCTCCTCCACTTCTTGGCTGGGCAGTGGCTGCTGACTCTCCTCTATTAGATCGTCCTCACTGAATCGTGGAGCTGAACCCACAGCATAAGGTACTTCTGTAGGGGAGAGAACAGCATAGGACAGA
Source organism: Hyla sarda (assembly GCF_029499605.1). Taxonomy (NCBI): domain Eukaryota; kingdom Metazoa; phylum Chordata; class Amphibia; order Anura; family Hylidae; genus Hyla; species Hyla sarda. The sequence continues at coordinate 359,781,791 of NC_079192.1, forward strand.
GGCAATGTGAGGACAGGGACTGATCCCAGGCAATGCAAACTGAGGATTGTGTCTGAGGAACCCACCGACTGTTGACTTGGGGTGTGAGATGTCACTTGTGATGAACTGGATGACCATGTTAACCAATCGATGACGGCAGATGGGTTGCCGGTCGATACACGACTGCAAGCTGATATCGGAAGATCAGGCCTCTCGCTGCGAATCCTGCTGCCACTCACCACTAGTCTGGTGCGACCTTTGCCTGCGCCTGATGAATTTAGGCCTCTGACACTCCTCTGTGCACGTCCTGAAACTTCTCTGCCTGCCAAACTTAGTGCATATATGAGAGGAGTACAATATGCTTCACTACGCTTAAAACAGTATTTGTCTAGAACAGCAGTAGGTGTGTACTTCTGGCTGGCCTAACTAGGCCCTTAAGACTTTATCAGGAACAAAAAGGGTACAACACTTAGATGTAAGTATGTGTTATGCCCTTATGAGGGCAGAAAAATGCGCTACTGTACGTTTAAAAAAGTTTTTGTGTACAACACCAGCCGGTGATTACTTTTGGCTCTCCTTTCACAGTATCTAGGCCCTTAAGACTATATCAGGAACAAAATGAAACAACATTTAGATGTACATATGTGGTATGCACTTATGAGGGCAGAAAATTGCAATACAGTACGCTTAAAAAAGTTATTGTGTACAACACCAGCCGGTGAATACTTTTGGCTGTCCTTTCACAGTATCTAGGCCCTTGAGACTTTATCAGGAACAAAATGGTATAACACTTAGTTGTACGTATGTAGTATGCTCTTATGGGGGCAGAAAAATGCCCTACAGTATGCTTACAAAAGTTTTTGTGTACATCACCAGCCAGTGAGTACTTTTTGCTGTCCTTTCACAGTATCTAGGCCCTTGAGACTTTATCAGGAACAAAATGGTACAACACTTAGTTGTACGTATGTAGTATGCTCTTATGGGGGCAGAAAAATGCCCTACAGTATGCTTACAAAAGTTTTTGTGTACATCACCAGCCAGTGAGTACTTTTTGCTGTCCTTTCACAGTATCTAGGCCCTTGAGACTTTATCAGGAAAAAAAAGTGGTACAACACTTATATGTACATATGTGGTATGCAATTATGAGGGCAGAATGATGCGCTACAGTACGCTTAAAAAAGTTTTTTGTGCACAACACCAGCAGTACACACCAGTGCTGCAGCACACAGTCACCGTTTACTACAGCCAAAATTGCTCCCTTCCCTATCAGTGCTTCTAGGCAGGATTTGTGCTTGAGCTGAATCGCTGCTGTTCTTCTGTGCAACACACTACTCTCTGATCCTCTCTATAATAGAACGCTGTAGACAGTGACTGGGAGTTGGATCGCTGCAGTAAGAATGCTTTTCTGTGACAAACAAATTGCTCTATGTCCAACAGAACGCTGACTTAACTAGGAGGTGAAACACTGCTGGAAAAAGCTTTTCTGTGTAACACACAGGGCTGTCTATCCCTATCTATCTCTCTGCAGTCTAAGGATGAAGTGCCTGGCCGCAATATGGCTGCCGATTATATAGGACTGTGACATCACAGGGGTGACTGGCTGATGATAGGCTGCATGTGATTCAGGGTCATCCTACCATTGTTCCTGCCTTCCCAGGATTCCTTGCCCCATGTCCTCACATGTAGATCCACCATTTTAGATGCCCTGGATCCTGGACCGCACTAAATGGAGTTTAATGAAGCGATTTGCGGGATATAATCGGGGCGATATTCGCATTCATTATGAATAAAATTTTTATGAAATTCGTAATGAATTCGGATTCGTCAGATTTGATTCGCTCATCTCTAATTGTGGTGCTGAACAGACCAGACAGAGGATGAAGTTCAACAGTTTAACCCCTTAAAGGGGTACTCCGGTGAAAAACTAGTGCTAGAAAGTTTAACAGATTTGTAAATTACATCTATTAAAAAATATTAATCCTTCCTCTACTTAATAGCTGCTGAATACTACAGTGGAAATTCTTTTCTGTTTGAAACAGAGCTGTCTGCTGACATCACGAGCACAGTGCTCTCTGCTGACATCTCTGTCCATTTTATGAACTGTCCAGGTTAGAACAAAATCCCCATAGCAAACATATGCTGGTCAAGACAGTTCCTAAAATGGACAGAGGTGTCAGCAGAGAGCACTGTGCTCGTGATGTCAGCAGACAGCTCTGTGTTTAAAAAAGAAAATAATTTCCGCTGTTGTATTCAGCAGCTAATAAGTACAGGAAGGAATAAGATTTTTTAATAAAAGTAATTTACAAATCTGTTTAACTTTCTGGCACCAGTTGATTTAAAAAAAAAATAAGTTTTTCACCGGAGTACCCCTTTAACCCCTTAAGGACCGGGGTTTTTTCCGTTTTTGCATTTTCGTTTTTTGCTCCTTGCCTTTAAAAAATCATAACTCTTTAAATTTTGCACCTAAAAATCCATATGATTGCTTATTTTTTGCGCCACCAATTCTACTTTGTAATGACGTCAGTCATTTTGCCCAAAAATCTACGGTGAAACGGAAAAAAAATCATTGTGCGACAATATTGAAAAAAAACCCGCAGTTTTGTAACTTTTGGGGGCTTCCGTTTCTACGTAGTACATTTTTCGGTAAAAATGACACCTTGTTATTATTCTGTAGGTCCATACGATTAAAATGATACCCTACTTACATAGGTTTGATTTTGTCGTACTTCTGGAAAAAAATCATAACTACATGCAGGAAAATTTATACGTTTAAAATTGTCATCTTCTGACCCCTATAACTTTTTTATTTTTCTGTGTATGGGGCGGTATGAGGGCTAATTTTTTGTGCCGTGATCTGAAGTTTTTAACGGTACCATTTTTGCATTGATAGGACTTATTTTTATTCATTTTTAAATGATATAAAAAGTTACCAAAAATGCACTATTTTGGACTGGGGGGTGATTCAAACTTTTAATAGGGGAGGGGTTAAATGATATTCATTCACTTTTTTTTTTCACTTTTTTTTGCAGTGTTATAGCTCCCATAGGGACCTATAACACTGCACACACTGATCTTTATCATTGATCACTGGTTTCTCATAGGAAACCAGTGATCGATGATTCTGCCGCTTGACTGCTCATGCCTGGATCTCAGGCACTGAGCAGTCATTCGGCGATCGGACAGCGAGGAGGCCCTCCCGCTGTCCTGTAAGCTGTTTGGGATGCCGCGATTTCGCCGCGGCTATCCCGAACAGCCCACTGAGTTAACCGGCAGCTTTTACTTTCACTTTTAGCCGCGCAGCTTAGCTCTGAGCGCATGGCTAAAGGGTTAACTGCGCGCTATTAACGGCGGGTCCCGGCTTCACTATGACGCCGGGCCCGTCGTGATATGATGCGGGACCAAGGACGTACCTGTACGTCCTTGGTCCTTAAGGGGTTAAGGACCCAGCCCATTTTTTACTTAAGGACCCGAGCATTTTTTGCACATCTGACCACTGTCACTTTAAGCATTAATAACTCTGGGATGCTTTTACTTAAGAATTTGATTCTGAGAATTTTTTCGTGGCATATTCTACTTTAACATAGTGTTAAATTTTCATCGATACTTACATCATTTCTTGGTGAAAAATTCCAAAATTTCATGAAAATTTTGAAAATTTAGCATTTTTCTAACTTTAAAGCTGTCTGATTTTAAGGAAAATAGACATACCAAATAAATTATATATTGATTCACATATTCAATATGTCTACTTTATGTCTGCATCATAAAGTTGACATGTTTTTACTTTTGGAAGACATCAGAGGGCTTCAAAGTTCAGCAGCAATTTTCCAATCCTTCACAAACTTTTCAAAATTGGAATTTATCCGGGACCAGTTCAGTTTTGAAGTGGATTTGACTGGCCTTCATGTAAGAAATACCCCATACATGACCCCACTATAAAAACGGCACCCCTCAACGTATACAAAATGGCATTCATAAAGTTTGTTAACCCTTTAGGTGTTTCATAGGAATAGCAGCAAAGTGAAGGAGAAAATTAAAATTCTCTATTTTTTACACCAACTTCACGCACCTAGATGCGGGCGGTCTGGAACAAGATGTGGATCCTCTACCAGTGTGGCAGATGACTCGGAACGTATCGGGGAGCGGAGTCTAAGGTGCCGCTGGTCTTCACCAGAGCCCGCCGCAAAGCAGGATGGATTTGCTGCGGCAGGCGACACCCAGGTCGCTACCCCCAATACGGCTCGAACACACAGGTAACCGGGCAAGACGAGGTACAGGAGGATGAGACGGAGGTGTAGTCAACGTAGCAGAAGGTCAAGGCAGGCGGCAAAGTTTCGTGGTCCGTAAACGTAGCGGAAAGGTCTGGGTACACGGGTGTGGCAAACAGGCAATAGGGTACACTTTCCCTCAGGCAAATGGCACTGAAGATGTGGCAGGGGTGTGTGGGAGGTGCAACAACTTTATAATGTGCCAGAGCGCAAGTAGTAACACTAACATGTTCTTGTAGACCCAGTTTTTGAATTTTACAAGGGGTAAAAGGAAAATCCCCCCCCAAAATGTGTAACCCAATTTCTCTAGAGTAAGGAAATAACTCATATGTGAACAGAAAGTGCCCTGTGGGTGCACTAAAGGGCTCAGAAGGGAAGGAGCAACAATGGGATTTTGGAGAGTGAATTTTGCTGAAATTGTTTTTTTTTTTTTTTTTGGGGGGGGGGGGGGGCATGTCACATTTAGGAAGCCCCTATGGTGCCATAACAGGAAAAAAAAATACATGGCATACTATTTTGGAAACGACACCCTTCAAGCACTTAACAAGGGGTACAATGAGCTTTAACACCCCACAGGTGTTGGATGACTTTTTGGTAAAGTAGGATGTGTAAATGAATTTTTTTTCCCACTAAAATGCTTTTTTCCCCCAAATTTACCATTTTACAAGAGGGAAAATGAGGAGAGGAGAAAATGCCCCCCAAAAGTTGTAACCCTATTTCTTCTGAGTATGGAAATACCCCATGTGAGGACATAAAGTGCAATGCAGGTGCACTACAATGCGCAGAAGAGAAGGAGCCACATTTGGCTTTTTGAAAGCAAATTTTGCTGAAATGGTTTTTGGGGGGTATGTCGCATTTTGGAAACCCCCCTGATGCAAAAATAGCAAAAAAAAAAAAAAAAAAAACACACATTACATACTATTTTGGAAACTACACCCCTCAAGGCACGTAACAAGGGGTACAGTGAGCCTTTACACCCCACAGGTGTTTGACGACTTTTCGCTAAAGTAGGAATTGTAAATAAAAAAAAATTTCCCCACAAAAAAATCAGTTTTTTTCCCAAATTTACAATTTTTACAAGAGATAATAGGAGAAAATGCCCCCCAAAATTTGCAACCCCATTTATTCTGACTATGGAAATACCCCATGTGTGGACGTAAAGTGCTCTGCGGGTGCACTACAAAAACCCCACATGGCACACTATTTGGGAAACAACACCCCTCAAGGAACGTAACAAGGGGTACAGTGAGCCTTTACACCCCAAAGGTGTTTGACAAATTTCCGCTACAGTTCGACATGAAAATTTCAATTAAAAATTTTTTCACTAAAATGCTGGGATTACCCCAAATTATTTATTTTCACAAGGAGTAATAGGAGAAAAAGCCTCACAGAATTTTTAACCCCAGATGAAAATACCCCATATGTGGATGCAAAGTGCTCTGCGGACGAACTACAATGCTCAGAAGAGAATGAGCGCCACTGGGCTTTTGGAGAGAGAATTTGTTTGGAATGGAAGTCGGGGGCCATGTGCTTTTACAAAGCTCCCATGGTGCCAGAATATTGGACCACCCCACATGTGACCCTATTTCGGAAACTACACCCCTCACGGAATGTAATAAGGGGTGCAGTGAGAATTTACACCCCACTGGCGTTTGACAGATCTTTGGAACAATGGGCTGTGCAAATTAAAAATGACCACTGGACCACTGTTCAAAAAATATGTCAGACACAAGTGTGGTGTAAATGCTCCCCTTGTTACATTCCTTGAGGGGTGTAGTTTCCAAAATGGGGTCACATGTGGGGGGGGGGGGGGTCCACTGTTCTGGCACCATGGGGGCTTGGTAAATGCACATAGCCTTCAATTCCAGACACATATTCTGTCTCCTAAAGCCCAATGGCGCACCTTCTCTTCTGAGCATTGTAGTGTGCTTGCAGAGCACTTTACATCCACATATAGGGTATTTATATATATTTCCCAAGATTCAACGAGATTCGCAACATGGCAGGCTGCTTCATCAGGCATCAAATTATAAAAAAGTATAAACTGTCTAATATTCATCTCTTGTACCCTCTATTCTGCTATGTTACAGCCCAAGCAGGCTGTTATTTATTTTTAACCTGTTAAGGACCAAGGCGCGTACAGGTACACCCTTGTGTCTTGGTACTTAAGGACCAGCGTACCTGTATGACCTGAACCCTTAAGTGACTTTAAAGCAAGCACAGGAGCTGCGCTCACTTCAGAGCAACGAGTGTCGGCTACTACCAGTACCCCGACACTCAATGCTCATTTTTATACAGTGACTTCGTGGGAAAGGGCAGGATCCAAGACAGGGTGAAGTCAGAGAAAAGATGTCTTAGTATAGAAAAGTAGTATAGAAAACAAATTTAGATTTGTTAATGATCATGGATGTGTATACACGTCCAGGCAGGATGCACGTTCCCGCACCAGGAGGAGTATACACGTCCATGGTTCTCGTGGGTGCTGCCCATGAGATCGCAGAAGTGATTCGGATCTAACAGACAGGCGGGACCCTGACGCACTGATAGGACCGAAGTAAGTACGGTCCAGGCAGTTCAAACCGTCCAGCCGCGGTCGGAAAGACCGATGTCTGTAAGTGTTCTGACAGAGGGAGGGAGCTCCCTCTGTCTTCCCTGCAGCACACCACAGTGACAGACGAAAGCGACCGTGAGCTGTAAGGAGTTTTGACAGAGGGAGAGGGCTCCCTCTTTCTCTCTCCTGTAGCACCCCACAACGATAGTGGGGTGCTGCTAGTTACCTGGGCAGCCGGGGGTCTTTACAAGGACCCCCAGGTCTGCCCTGGTTATTGCTTGTCAGGACGTGCCAGTGGCCAGAGGCACTGGCTACACTGGCAAGCTTCATATAACTGCAATGCTTTGGAATACTAACTATTCCAAAGCATTAAAAAAAAAAAAAAAGTGTAAAAAAATTATATAAAATAAAGTGTAAAAAAAAGGGTAAAAACAATAAATGTAAAAAAAAAAAAATATATATATATATATATATACATATTTTTTTTTTTTTTTAAATGTAAAAAATGTCATAAAAAATAAAGACATTTATTAAATAAATATAATGAAAAATCAAAATGCATGTGTAGGATCATACGGCGCACATCCGCAACATGTTACATGCTGTGGATGCCCGCCAGCAGTCACAATAATGAGCTCCCTGCTGCGGCTGGGTAGCTTTGTGTTCCCACTCATAGCGGCGGATCTCCCGCTGGCAGACATGAGCGGACACACTGAGCTACCCAGCAGCAGCAGTGATCTCCTGCTTGTGGCTGCCGGGGGCATCCACGGTGTGAAATATGCTGCGGATGCACTCTATGTGACCCTACACTGCATCCCGTTCATACTGCGTTTCAGCAGTATGTTAAAGGTATCCGTCAGCATCAAGTAAAAAAAAAAAAAGATGCTGACGTATACTGTAGCAGCTCCATTCATTTCTGAATGAGACAGCTACAGTATACATTGGCATCCCATTTTTGACGTGACAATGGACACCTATACTGCAGAAACGCAGTATGAATGGGGACTATGATCCAACTCCTCCAACAAAATAAACCAGTTTAAAAAAAAAAAAAAAAATGTTTACGCCCAGTGATGGACATATTGGCCATGAGTGGGTGCTTATTGCCACTACATGATGGATATATCCATCAGGAACTTTAACTGTCATAGCAGCCGCGCCTCAATGCTAGCCGACCAAGGACCAATCAATCAGAGCGGTCCCTGGTCCAGCCAATACACTTGTAGGGGTGCGGTATTGTTCTGACAGCTCCGATCCTTTGCAGGCATGGGGTGGGGTCTATAATTCATATAACGATTCCCTGAAAGCCAAAGGGGGCTCCTCTCCTTGGTCCTACCAGGCGGTTAGGCAACCTGATATGGCCTAAGTAGGGATACTGCCCGGGACGAACAGCGTGATAAAATATGGGGCACATTTTCTCCATTTCAAAAGTGACTTAACAAAGAATGTGAAAAAAAAAGCTAATAGCTATTTTTTTCCACTGACTTTTAAATAATTCTAGCCACACAATAAGGGCTCAATGAACTCACTTTTTTCCCTAGGTGAATACTTTAGGGGCAAAAATTGGATCATTTTTGGGGGTGCAGTATTGTTCTGACAGCTAGAATGCTTTGCAAGATGAAGTGCGGCCTATAATTTGCATAATGATATCCTGAAAGCCAAATTGTGCTCCTCTCCTTTTGGGTCCCACCATGTGGCCATGCAACCAAATATGGCCTAAGCGGGGGTGTTATCAGACATGGGCTGAACAGCGTAATAAAATATGGGGCGCATTTTCTACTTTTTAGATGCAATGTACAAAAAATATGTCCCACAAATTATGCATTTGTGAGAAAAAAAAAGAAAATAATTTTTTTTCCACTGACTTTAGAACCATTCCAGCCACAAAAAAAGGACTCAAAGTACTCACTTTTGGTCTAGGTGAATACTTTAGGGGGTTTAGTTTCCAAAATTGGGTCACTTGTGGGGGTTCTTGTATTGTTAGGGGCGAAAATGGGGTCACTTCTGGGGGGTGCAGTATTGTTCTGACAGCTAGAATGCTTTGCAAGATGAATTGTGGCCTATAATTTGTATAATGATATCCTGAAAGCCAAATGGCGCTCCTCTCCTTCTGGGTCCTACCACATGGCCAAGGAACCAAATATGGCCTAAGTGGGGGTATTTCCAAACATGGGCCGAGCAGCTCAATAAAATATTGACCCCCCACGGGGACCCCCGTGATCTACCACACCGCACCCCGTTAGAATCAGCCCCCGGAGCGTGCTCGCTCCGGGTCTGATTACTGGCGGTCACGGGGACGGAGCATAGTGTCTTAGCGCTGGAGTACCCCTTTAAAGTGTTAGGCTTCTAATTCATTTAAAATGTTAATTAAAAACAAAATAATTTCTTTCAAAATAAAGTAGACATCTAAAAGTATAAGTTTCTTAAAACTATTTGGTCAGAAAGTATAAATATATGCAACCTATTTGTGTTAAAATAGCAAAAAATCTCATGATTTTTTTGCATTGTAAAAATAAATATACAAATGATATTGGCTTACTTTTACTATGTACATGAAGGACAACTTGTGACAAAAAAACAATGTCAGAATTATCGTGATTGGCAAAACGTTACCAGAGTTCTCTAATGAAGTCAGATATTCCCAATTTGAAAAAAACAGGCCTGGTCTTTCAGGGGCGTACAGGTTTATTTGTATTGGTCCTTAAGATGTTAATTTCATAACCAGTTTTAGAATAATAAAGAAAAATTGGCCCATCGTTTTAGCCGATCCCGTGTTAAAAGAGTTGATACCCAAAACTCCAAATGTGACATTCAGGCGGGCAAAAAATTTGAAGAATCTACTAGCTCAAAGTACCATAGATTGAAAGAAGTCCCATCGTCTGGAGCAAGTGGGGGACCAATAGAAATAGGTTGCCCTCCGTGTGTCAAGAATCGTTGCCATTGCTTTATGATGATTAAAGACACCAAGATTAACGACTTTCAATCATTCCAAACCAAAAAAAGAATTGTCATTAAGGACAAGGTACGCAGTATGCAATCTACCTGTTGTCCTGCAGCTGTCATTTGCAATATGTGGGACTCAACATGCAGACGGTGCGCTCCCGCATGTGCAAGCATCGATCCAATATAAAGAATAGCTTTTTACTTCATAGCATCTCAAAACATATAAAAGTGTACATAAAAATGATATTGATCGTTTGAGTTTAATCATTCTTGAAAAAAAATCCCAGAAGACCATCCCAAAAGATTCCAACAATTAATTAACTGTAAATCATTTTGGATCAACAAGTTTGCCACATTGGTCCCCCAGGGACTCAATGAGATGATTAAAAATGTACATTAAATGAGTCTTGAGTTCAGTATTAACCCTGCGGGATTCTGTTCTAGTACTGTTACTACCTTTTTTTAAAATCATTATTACTGTATATATAGATTTTATCTTTATGAATGCATGTGAATAGATGCTTTATCCCTTTATTTTATTATAATTATTATAATGATAAACTTGGATGGACCATTCTTTTTATTACACTGAAGTCTGGTTATATTTATAGGTAATTTTAATTGTGGGATATATAGGTGATCCATGCACTTATGTGTGTGTGTGTGTGTATATATATATATATATATATATATATATATATATATATATATATGCACAGTTATAGTGTTTTTGTAAGTACTGCAGGTATAATATTGCCATATTGCAATATTGTTAATTTACTTACCATACCGTTAGTTTGTGAAATGGTTAACTTCACCCTGTATATAATGCTCCTCCTTAGCCTGTATTGTCATGCCTGATAAAACGTGCGGTGAAACGCATCGCATTTATTGAATAAACCATTCCTACCTCATCTCTTGTGCCTATCCTGGTCTGCACCACTTGTATCTTGCCTATCCCACGAAGTCACTGTATGAAATTGCCCATTTGGTCGGGGAAGGCTGCAGACAGGACCTCTATTCTCACCCAAGCAGACCATTGTTGTGTGTCCACACAACCACCTACGGTAAGAGCCTATCACTCACCGTGTGGATTACCTGCTGGTGGTTTTACGCTATGGAGCGCTCTCCTGCTTTGTTTTAACTCACTGCTCATGACGGGCAGCAGCGATCCTGCCACTGCCTGTCATTAACTCTTTAGACATCGTGAAGAAGAGGAGCTGAACGAATCCCCACAGGGGTTCTGTGAGCTAAAATGGCAGAGAAGAATCCCCTTACCTGTCTCCTGCCACCAATTCACTGATGGTTCTTGGCTTTGCCAGGCTATAGTAGTGGATCACCAATCTCACTGTGTAATGATATGCCATAGGCATAGCATTATACAGTGAATGGAATCTAATGATAGCAAATAAAAGTCCTCTTAAAAAATGTAAAAAACAAAAATAAAAAAAGGTCTCTAAAATCATATAAAACCCCTCCCCTTTTATCTTATTTTATGGGGAAAAAATTGCATATTTGGTATTGCTGCATGTGTAAATGTCCAAACTATTAACCCCTTAAAGAGTCAGGGTTTTTCCTTTTTTGCACTTATGTTTTTCCTCCTCAACTTCTAAAAATCATAACACTTTCAGTGTTCCAACTACAAACCTATATGAGGGCTTGTTTTATGTGCTACCAATTTTGCTTTGTTATGACATAAGTCATTTCACCACTAGGTGAAATCTATGGTGAAACCAAAAAAATATTATTCCGTTTCTACGCAGTGCACTTTTCGGCAAAAATTACACCTTATATTTATTTTGTATGTCCATACAGTTACAAGGATACTCAATTTATGTATTTTTATGTTATGACATATAAAAAATTATAACTACATGCATCAAAATTAGTATGTTTAAAATTGTCATCTTCTTACCCCTATAACTTTTTTATTTATCTGCATACGGGGCTATAGGAGGGCAATTATTTTGCATCATAGTCTGTAGTTTTTTTTAGCATTATTCATTTTTGTTTTGATGGGACTTTTTAATCGCTTTTTATAAAAAAAAAATTGGGGGGGCATACAAAAGGACCATAAAATACGCAATTTTGGACTTTGTTTTTTTTTTGCGCATACACCATTGATCGTGCGGTTTAATTAACATTATATTTTTATATTTCGGACATTTACGCATGTGGCGATACCACAATTTTTTATTATATTTACATATTTTTATATGGAATTTGGGAAAAGGGGGTGATTTAAACTTTTAGTATGGAGGGGGTTAATTCACATTTATTAACATATTTTTTTAAATCTTTTTTTACACCATTTTTTTGTCCCCATAGGGAACCATTACATGCAATCTTCTGATTGCATATAGGCATTGCATTGTACAGTGTATGCAAAGCATTGATCAGTGTCATCTGCGCTCGATTGCTCCAGCCTGGTGAACCAGGCTGGAGCATCTTAGAGGAGATCGGACACCGAGGAGGCAGGTAAGGGCCCTCCTGTCATTCTGTAAGCTGAGGTGCCGTGAATGCTTTTTTAAAAATTATTTTAGACGCGATGATCAACTTTGATTGCCAAGTCTAAGTGGTTAATGCCGGGCTTCACCACAATCGGTGATGTTCGGCATTAGACACGGGTCCCAGCCGTTGATAGCCGCCAAGACCGACCCGCTATGACGCAGCATCAGCTCGTGACCCCGCATCATAGCAAGGGAGCGGGCGCAGGGCATACAGGTTCGCCCTGCGTTCTGAAGAGGTTAAAATATAATATTTATGATTCCTCACGGTAAACAGCATAAACATAAAATGCAAAACACCAAAAATACTGATTTTTAATGACATCATATATCAGAGAAAAATGTATAAAAAGAGATCAAAAAGTCCCATCAAAACAAAAATGGTACAAATAAAACCTAAAGATCACAGCACAAAAAATTAGCCCTCATACATCTTTGTATACTGAAAAATAAAAACATTATATGGGTCAGAAAAGGAAATTTTTATGCATACCAATTTTGTTACAAAAAGGTTTGCCTTTTTTTTTTTTTTTTTTTTTTAAATAGTACATAAATAAAAAAAAACTATATAAATTGGGTATTGTTTTAATCGCATTGACCTTCATAATAAAGATAATGTATCATTTTTACTATAAAGCACACTGCGTGAAAACTAAACCCCCCAAAGCTTGCAAAATTGCAGTTTTCTTCTAAATTTCCGCCCACCAATAATATATTTTTTTGTTTTGCTTTACATTTTATGGTAAAATGGAAGCTGTCATTACAAAATACAATTAGTCATGCAAAAAAAACAAGCCCTCATATGGGTCTGTAGGTGGAAAAATAAAAGAGTTATGCCTCTTAAAAGGAGAGGAGAAAAAAACTTAAATAAATAAAAAGAAAGATTGGCCCGGTCCTTAAAGGGTTAAAGGGGTATTCTGGGAATTTTTTTTATTTGACTATGCTACAGGGGCTGTAAAGTTAGTGTAGTTCATAATATAGTGTCTTTACCTATGTGTGACGGTGGTCTCACAATTCTTATGTGATTTTCATCCCAATATTTATTTTTAACAGCATACAAAATGACTGCTGTCTCGGATTTTTCCCAGCTTGCAATGCGATCGAAACCTGACTCACTCGGCAGCTGATGAAAGGGAGCCTGTCTGCTTCAATGGGTGGAGAGAGCAATCTGCATGCAAGTAATGCAACAGCTGGAGGCACTGTGATTGAAAACCACAGGTCTACAGCTCATTTACGTTTCAATGGGTGAGGTAGCTGATGTGTGGGAAGGAGGAAAATGGTATCATGGGATTTGTAGGCAAACAAGAAAACTGAAAACAGGAAATACAAGTTCAGAGAAAGCTAGCCACAGTGTTCTGGTAATCTCACAACATAGCCATTTATCCCCAAGACAAGCGCAGATCCTTCCTAAGCATGTCCATTACTGCCTGCCAGGTACGTACTAAAATCACCTTATGCTGGATAACCCCTTTAAGTAACTTAGAATAGCCCTTTTCTTTAAAGCCCAATGGCCAGTAACCACTTGGCATCACAATAAAAAAAGCCTTCATCCTAACACCCAAACCTCCTTCCATTTTCACATGCTTTTTGAAGAATGGTGTATTTATTAACTGAGACTCCTTTCTTTCTTGGTTACTGATGTCCAGTGTTAAACTCATAAGGAAAAAAAACTAAATTTGTTTGACAAATCCCTTGTGCAAGTTAAACAGGCTCAGGGCTGTCAGTTGTACAATAAAGTTATACAAACATAACTTTTCAAACAGGTACTTCTACTTTGTTTAGATAGTAGTAACCTATTAGAGTGCAGCTCATTTATGGAAAGTAATTGTAAATTGCTCCTATTCCATGACGGATTGATATTCTAAGAATTATGTAACATAACAATTAAAAGCTTGAAACTGCCACCAGTTCTGAAAGTCTGCTCAGGACATTATAAAAAATGTTCTCATTATTCAACACAGAACAGAATGGGGCACTGAAAAGCATAAAGGTTGTCGAAGCAGATATAAAAAACAGGACCCCAAATTACAAGAAAATGTGTTATGTTAAAGGGGTCTATCTAGTCTGCCCCTTTTTTTATTGTTTTTCTATGGGCAACAAAATAATCTTGATTATTTACGCTAGCTCTCTTGGCATGTCTGCTACAATGATGGGTCACAATGCTATTTCTGTTCGGCTACTTTCAAACTATGAGTATTCATCCGTTATTAAACATCTATTTTCTGTGTAAAAACGTATATACAATAACGGATTAAATAGCGGGTGCTAAAAGCTGGATAACGTTCGTCAAAAATAATGGGCATATTCATCTTTTAACTCCTTAAAGACTGAGGGTTTTTCGGTTTTTGCACTTTCGTTTTTTCATCCTCACCTTTTAAAAATCATAACCCTTTCAATTTTACACCTAAAAATCCATGATGGCTTATTTTTTTGTGCCACCCATTCTACTTTGCAGTGCCATCAGTCATTTTACCCAAAAATCTACAGCAAAACGGAAAAATAAATCATTGTGCGACGAAATTGAAGAAAAAACGCAATTTTGTAAATTTTGGGGGCTTCCGTTTCTATGCAGTACATTTTTCAGTAAAAATGACACCTGATCTTTATTCTGTAGGTTCATACGATTTAAATGATACCCTACTTTTATCGGTTTGATTTTGTCGTACTTCTGGAAAAAATCATAACTACATGCACGGAAATTTATACGTTTAAAATTGTCATCTTCTGACCCATATAACGCTTTATTTTTCTGTGTATGGGGCAGTATAAGGGCTAATTTTTTGCGCCATGATCTGACATTTTTAGCTGTACCATTTTTGTATTGAACGGACTTTGTGATCGCTTTTTATTCATTTTTTCATGATATAAAAAGCGACCAAAAATACGTTATTTTGGACTTTGGAATTTCTTTGCGTGTACGCCGTTGACCGTCCGGTTTAATTATTGATATATTTTTATAGTTCGGACATTTACGCACGCGGTGATACCCCATATGTTTATATTTATTTACATGGTGTTTTTTATGGGAAAAGGAGGGTGATTTGAACTTTTATTAAGGAAAGGGTTAAATCACATTTATTAACTTTTTTTTTTACACTTTTTTTTGCAGTGTTATAGCTCCCATAGGGACCTATAGCACTGCACACACGGATTTCCAGCATTGTTCACTGCAAAGCCATAGCTTTGCAGTGATCAGTGTTATCGGCGGTCGATTGCTTAGGCTTGAGCAATCGACCGCCGATAACACTGATCACTGCAAAGCTATGGCTTTGCAGTGAACAGTGCTGGAAATCCGTGTGCAGGCTTGCATCTCAGACTTGGAGCAATCAATCGCCGAAGGGACACGCCGGAGGCAGGTAAGAGGACCTCCGCTCGTGTCCCAGCTGATCGGGACACCGCATTTTCACTGCGGTGTTCCCGATAAGCCCCACTGAGCAGCCGGGCAGCTTTCACTTTCCCTTTAGACGCGGCGTTCAACTTTGTAACTGTAACTGACCAAGTCCTCTATACTTAGACTGATCTTAAAGGAGTACTCTGGAGCACACTTGTTTCCTTTTATCCCGTCCGGGCTGCAAAATAAAAGAAAACACACTTTCTCTTTCCTGCCAATGAGCCCCCGGAGCTCCAGTACACTCCGGTACAGGTGTTCGGTCCCCGGGCTGTATTCTTCTTACTTCCTGTTAGCCCGGCACGTCACGTCACACGGAGCTTCAGCCTATCACCAGCCGAGGCGGGACATCGTTGCGGTCGGTGATAAGCTGAAGCTCCATGTGACGTGCCGGGCTAACAGGAAGTAAGAAGAATACAGCCCAGGCACCGAACACCTGTACCGGAGTGTACCGGAGCTCCGGGGGCTCGTTGCCAGGTAAGAGAAAGTGTGTTTTCTTTTATTTTGCAGCCCGGACGGGATAAAAGGAAAAAAGTGCGCGCCGGAGTTCGCGCCATACATATTACCATCATACGGTTACTGGCCAAATCCTGTATACTGAGACCAATATTACCAATAATACCAGTATACAAGGAGGAATATTATCACCATACATAGTACCATCATACGGTTACTGGCCAAATCCTGTATACTGAGACCAATATTACCCATAATACCAGTATACAGGGAGGAATATTATCACCATTTATATTACCATCATACTGTTACTGACTAAATCCTGTATGCCAGTGTTTCCCAACCTTTTTCGGCTCGGGGCATCCCTCCCAAAAAAAAAAAAAAAATTTACGGGGCACCCTGACCGAAGTTGACGAGAAAAAAATAAATAGATAAAATAATGTTAAAAATAAAAAGCTGCAATGCACACAAATTCCATTATCTATTTATCAGTATGTAGTTTAAAGTGCTGCTTTATACAGCAACTCACATGTGATATCTTCTCTGATCAGCGTCGTTCATCTGGTCCGGACCATTCTGACCATTTATTCCAGCCACACTTCTTCACCGTTAAACCTGCAAAACAAATCTATTAGGCTCCGCACTTAGCATTAGCCTCCAGATTCCCCTTTTACAAGTGAAAAGGAAAACAGGGGCATATAGGTGTATAGGGAAAACAGAGGGGGTGTACATGGGAGGCAGGTGTGTAGAGGAGTATACGGGGGAGACAGAGGGGTGTACATGGGAGACAGGTGTGTAGGAGTATATGGGGTACAGTACCTTTAAGAACGCCTTTTTTCTTCTCCATTCTTCCCCAGGGCATCGACTCAGGGCTCCGGCAGGGCAATCATTTACTGCGCCACGGGAGGGGGACGCTGGGGCACGGGTCACTACGCTGGCCCGACGCAGCTTCCACATACTTCACCCTCTCTGGGCTACAGGGGGAGGGAGAAACTAAGGGACGCTGGGGGGCGTAGGGGTACGCTGAGGCCTATAACAGCAGCCCCTGATCATGTGACTCTGACTCCTCCATGTGACTGATCACATGACGGACTGTCATGTGATCAATCACATGGAGGAGTCGGAGTCACATGATCAGGGGCTGCTGACGGTGACATCATCGCAGGTCCTGCGGCGCCGGGGAGGGAAATTTAAAAAATAAATAAATCAGGGTTGGAAATCACTGCGCTCTGGATGCGCAGGTACTGCTGGGGTGAGCGGCGGGGCTGGGACCCTACAGCTCATAGCTCCGCCTCTCTGTGACTGCTTCACACAAGGTCCTGACTTAGTGTCAGCACCTTGTGTGAGTGAGCAGCCACTGTGTGGCTGCACACGGGCCGGCCGGTGTAGTGCAGAAAACCGGCCCCTGCCTGCCCACTGTGCGGTCGGCCCAGCGGGAATCTTCCCGGTTTCCCGCTAGGCCAGTCCGGCCCTGTCCAGCTGTCCTGTAAGCTGTTCGGGATGCAGCTCCCTGAGCTAACCGGCATGCTTTCACTTTCACTTTAGACGCGGCGTTCAACTTTGAACGCTGCATCGAAAGGGTTAATAGCACGCGGCACCGCGATCAATGCCACGCGCTATTAGCCACGGGTCCCGGCCCGTGACCCGTTATGACGCGGGGCCACGGCGTAATAGATCGGGAGCGGACACATGACACAGTTACATAGTTAGTATGGTTGAAAAAAGACATACGTCCATCAAGTCCAACCAGGGAATTGAAGGGAAGGGTGTAAGGGGAAGGTAGTTTTATAATTCTGCATAAGCATTAATGTTATTTTGTTCCAGGAATGTATCTAACCCTGTTTTAAAGCTGTTAATTGTTCCTGCTGTGACCAGTTCCTGAGGTAGACCGTTCCATAAATTCACAGTCCTCACGGTAAAGAAGGCGTGTCGCCCCTTGAGACTAAACTTTTTCTTCTCCAGACGGAGGGAGTGCCCCCTCGTCCTTTGGGGGGGGGGTTTAACCTGGAACAGTTTTTCTCCATATTTTTTGTATGGGCCATTTATATACTTATATACGTTTATCATATCCCCCCCTTAAACGTCTCTTCTCAAGACTAAACAATTGTAACTCCTTTAATTGCTCCTCATAGCGAAGATGTTCCATGCCCCATATTAGTTTAGTCGCGCGTCTCTGCACCCTTTCCAACTCCGCAGTGTCCCTTTTATGAACAGGCGACCAAAACTGAACAGCATATTCCAGGTGAGGCCGTACCAATGCTTTATAAAGGGGGGAGTATTATGTCCCTGTCCCTCGAGTCCATGCCTCTTTTTATACATGACAATATCCTGCCGGCTTTGGAAGCAGCAGCCTGACATTGCATGCTATTCTGTAGTCTGTGATCTACAAGTACACCCAGATCCTTCTCTGCCAGTGACTCTTCCAGTTTAACCCCCCCTAAGACATACGATGCATGCAGGTAATTAGTACCCAGATGCATAACTTTACATTTATCCACATTGAACCTCATTTGCCAAGTGGATGCCCAGACACTTAGTCTATCCAAGTCATCTTGTAACTTATGCACATCCTCTATAGACTGTACTGTGCTACAAAGCTTGGTGTCATCTGCAAAGATAGAAACAGAGCTGTTAATGCCATCCTGTTAATGCCACCGATAAGTCATGTGTCCTTAAGGGGTTAAGGACTGAGCCCTTTTTCGCAATTCTGACCACCGTTGCTTTACGAATTAATAACTCGAAAATGCTTTTACCGAATATAATGATTCTGAGATTGTTTTTATGTGACATATTCTACTTTATTTTGGTGCAAAATTTTACTTGCATCCTTTTTTGGTGAAAAGTCCCAAAATTTCATGAACATTTTGAAAATTTTGCATTTTTCTAACTCTGAAGCTCTCTACTTGTAAGGAAAATGGATATTCCAAATAAATGTTATTTTTATTCACAAATACAATATGTCCACTTTTTGTTGGCATCATAAAATGGACATAATTTTTGTTTTTTGAAAAATGTAGATGGCTTCAAAGTAGAGCAGCAATTTTCAAAATTTTCATGAAAATTGCAAAATCTAAAGGGACAGATGTTACAGAACTACAACTGCCAGCATGTCTGGGCAGTCTAAGCATGCTGAGAGTTGTAGTTTGGCAACATCTGGAGGGCTACCATTTGGGCACCACTGTAACAGTGGTCTCCAAACTGTTACCCTCCAGATGTTGCAAAACTACAACTCCCAGCATGCCCAGACAGCCTTTGGCTGTCTGGGCATGCTGGGAGTTGCAGTTTGGCCTTCCTAGTGGTTGCCACAGTAAAGATCACTTTACTTTCACTTTCATTTCCCCCCCCCCCCCCCCCCCCACACACGTGGTTTACCTGAGCCAGGATCCAGCAGTCTCCAGCGACGATCCGGGGTCCCCAGGCATCCTCTCCTCCAGGTACCGGCCTCCATCTTCTTCCCACGATCCCCTCGACATCCAAGGGTGGGCAGAACGGGGGGTTGCCATGGCAACCCACTGTCCTGCCCTGCCATTGGTCAGAATCAGTTCTGACCAATGGCAGGGGATAGGAGGAGATCACAGCACTGCGACCTCACTCCTATCCCTCAAGATGATCAGGGCTGTCCCTGTCAGCTCCGATTATCCCTATTTTCCGGGTGATCGGGTCATCAGAGACCCAATCAGCCCGGAATAGCAGAAAATCGCATGTCTGAATTGACATGCGATTTTCTGCGATCGCCGACATGGGGGGGGTCTCAGGACCCCCCTCGGCGATGTGCCGGGATGCCTGCTGAATGATTTCAGCAGGCATTCTGGTCCAGTCCCCAACCGGCTAGCGGCGGGGACCGTAATTCCCACGGGCGTATGCATACGCCCCACGTCCTTAAGGACTCAGGATGCAGGGCGTATGCAAACGCCCGGCATCCTTAAAAGGTTAAATTCAATAGAGCACTATAAAATATGATTATTTGTAAATACATTCATTTATTTTATTCACTGATTTAACTTAAAAATCTCCTGTATAAAACTGGCCACTAGGGGTCTTCACAAAAGATCTCTGCCCGTCGCTATGTAAAAACCGATGGTGGCAACACTCTGGCCTGTCGGAATACAGGAAGTGAGGGTGGGCTTTAGAAGGCCCTGTGCACGCTCTCGGCCTGTCACTCAGCACAAGGAGGAACAGAGGGAGGCATTTATTTGCGTGCTGTGCTGCAGCTGCTCGTCCATCCATAACAGGTACTGCCTGGGGCTATTGCCCTATCCCAGTCAGAGTACACGACTGGCTGGGATTTGTAGTCTCCTTATGCAATATGAAAGAGGAGCAGAGGATTATAAATATTATCCTCTGCTCCTCTTAGATTTTGCGTAAGATAATGTGTTGGTGACTACAAATCCCAGCCAGTCGTGCAATATGTAAGAGGAGCAGAGGATGAGGAGATCCAGAGAGGAAAGGGTTACAGAGCAGCCTGCAGTGATTGGCTGACTGCCAGGCTCCTCCCTCCCAGACTTAGTGACACACAGTGAGGGCGGAAGTTTAGTCATGTAGAGTGAGGGCAGAAGAGGGACATGTCCTGTGCCTGAGAGAAGATGAGAATCCAGCAGGGACATGCCATTCCATTCCCTGCTGCTCATCTCCGTATCTGACAGAGGAGCAGTAAAGAATGGAGGGACCTGTCCCCCCTGTGCACTGTTATAGCGCTTCATTCCCAGCCGCCAGTACCTGACATGTACCCTCAATGTGCTGTCTCATTCATATATTCCACATCGCCGCCCAACATGTCCCCGCTGCTGCCCTGCTCCAAGCACAATTAGTGTGCACAGCGGGGACATGTTCCCCACTGCTCATCTACGTACCCCATGGGACATGTCGTGCGGCGGTGGGGAATATATGAATGAGGCAGCGCATTGGGGGTACAGGTCAGGTACAACGGTGGGGAATGGAGCACTATAACAGGGCACAGGGGGGACAGGTCCCTCCATTCTCCGCTGCTCCTCTGTCAGATACGTAGATTAGCAGCAAGGTATGGAATGGCATGTCCCTGCTGTGCGCTGTGACAGCGCTAGAAGATGAATGGGTAGCAGGCAGGGGGGAATCATACATATACACATGGGGGGAATAAAATGAATAGGGCGAATGTGATTATAAAGTAAGGAACACTGGAGTTTAAAAACCCTGCCGTACCGGCCATTCAGGGCTCCCGGCGGGGAATTTGAAATGAAAGTAAAATACATTGTACATCGCAGGGGAGTGTAGCATGCCGCCTGCTCCCCTGTTTAATAACTTCTAATCGCATCGGGTCTCAGAAGGGAGACACGGTGTGATCAATCCCTCAGCCCCTGTACCACAACCCCCATCATGGAACATAGGCTGTTCCATGATGTGGGTTGTAGTACAAACACTAATGTAGCCTTCCCAGCCACCGGTAGACTCTTGCAGCCAGGGAATTACTACTCCCATCATGGAAACAAGTCTGTTCCATGATGGGAGTAGTAGTAGTGCCTCAGCATTGCAGGAGTCTGCTGATGTCACCTCTTCTGAGCATGCTCAGAAGTAATAACGGATATTATAAACCAGGTGCAAACGGATGATATAAAGGCTCATCCATTTGAAATAGACTTTAATGTTAAAAATAATGGCTGTTAATTTACCGGCTTCTTGTCACGGAAGAAAAATTTGTGCATGTGCCGTTTTTTCTTCAGTCACGTCCGTTATTTATGACGGGCTATAACAGGTCATAATGGTTAATCAAAAAATTCCATAGACTTTAATGGGATTTTGTAACGGCCGTTTAACATCCGTTTTTAAGGCTTTTCTAACGGAAGTTTATAACAGGTCTTTTAACGGAGCAACTTTATAGTGTAAAAAAGGCCTTACTCCTCCTGAAAATATATGAATAAATTAACATCTGGATAGTATCATTTAACTTATGAGTGGAGTTTGTCCTTTGAACAAGCTAACCCCTGCGCCTGAAGCCCGGAGTTACTAACACCACTATTAAAAAGTACCTGTTACCAAATAAACTGTTCTAAACTAACTCAGGCTATGTTCCCTAACTACTCCTAACACCCCTCAAAAAAATTCTGAGCTTTAAAAAGCTCTGTATCATACCTTTCTTATTGCTCACATACAATTTCCCAGCAGGAAAAAGTGGGCGTTTCCCAGCAGGCATGACATCACTGAAGCCTGCTGAGGCACCACTTCCGCCCTCACATGATTGTAGTGCTGTGATGAATATAAGACTTCAGGCTCTGTGCATGTTTCATTCTGTGCTGCTATCAGTGAGGCTCTCCTGTAGCTTTCATTCTGTGCAGCTTTCTGTGAGAATCTGTAGAGCTTTTACTTTCTGTGCAGCTGTCAATCAAACTCAGTGCAGAGAAGCACTTCCTGAGTTTGGTCTCCAGCCAGATCGGGAGGAGACCACACTCACTGTATTAATTGTGGTAGGGAACAGAACAGAGCCACCTAGTGGCCGTTTTATTAATTACATTTTAAACATATTTATGTTGATAATTTTAAAAGCAAGTGAAATGGAAAGTGTCTGCTAATTACACAAAGAACGCTATATTAAAAGTTGTATTTGGTGACAGGTATTTTTAAGTGTCCACCCTTATAAATTAGCTTTTATTATTCCATTAAAATGAAAACCCTATTTGCATTATTAAAATAGGTTGCTGCAGACAACCGAACAATACACTATCACAGAGTGCAGGTTAAAAAGTAAACCGTCTTGCTGAATGGAGAGCAGAGTGGTCACACCTCACAGTGCTCCCGCTCGCCCAGCTCTAATTATCCTGTCTGTTAATTCCCCTGAGTATTCCGACTCACCTGCAGGGCTCTCACACCCTTGTGAAGTGCAGGCGGAGGCTTCGGTGTGGTCGGCGGGTGGCTGGAGGCAGTGACAGAGGCACGGTGTGCGGAGGCAGCGGGGACTGGTCGGGTCCCATTCAGATCCTCTGCGCTGACCTGCTGGAAGAAGAGCGGTGCCGCTGGAGGTCAGAGGAGGATGGGAATTTGCTGGGGTGCGGGCTGGACGCAGACCTTGAGAGGGTCTCCTTTGGAGGGAGCTGCGGGGAGGACGCCATTGTCCCTGCTTCGTGGGTGTGGTGTAGTGGTTGCTGCGACAACTCCCACGATCAGGACTGTGTGGAAGGCTTCTGCTGTCTTCAGAGGGGGCCTTCATCTGCTGGGTCTCCGCTGGTGGCCAGAGAAACTGGGAGGCTTGCTGAAATTTGTAGTGCTTCCCCTGCTGACTACTAGATGCCTACTGCTCTTGTACTGCCCTACTACACAACTATACTCTGCTGGTGAGAAATGTTGAGGCGTTGCTGAATACTTGCTGCATGCTGCCTAGCTGAGACCTATAGTGCTTTGCCCCATATCACTGGATATACTGTGTACCGATGTGCCTCTTCAAGTGGTGACCCACTGCCTGTGAATACCACTGGGATTAGGGGTTTTCCACCTGCTGAACCTGCCTATACAGTGTGCGCTGTGAATATCCCCAACTGCTGCCAGCTATCAGTGAGTACTGCTGTGACTTGTGGTTCTGCTCCTGATTGAACTACATCTTTGGAGTGCCGCCTTGAATATCCCATCTGCTGCTGGATGTCCATGAGTGTGCTGGTACCTGTGGTGCCTTCATTGCAGGAGCTCCATAGGAAGTGTGCTGCTGTGAATATCCCCCTTGTTATCTGGGGCCTGTAGACTTGCTGGGACTTGTGGTGGTCTGCTTTGTTCCTGCTGCCCGCTGCAGTGGTTGTCCTCTACCTCTCTGCTACAGCCTGTGTCTGCTGCTGGGACTTGTGGTGCGTGACCCGTTCTTACATCCTATCCTTCCAAAGTTTCTCTGGCACAATGGTCATGGGAGGCCTGAGGAACAGGGGCAAAAAATCTAAACAGGCTAGTGACGCTAGTAGGTAGTCTACGGAGGATGATGCCTCCTCGGATGATTGTTTGTTCCAGGCCAGTGGCACTCCCAGCGGGAATCCTGCATGACGACGCCCTTGATCTCCAAGGTCTCTGCTAATCCCAAGCCCAGAGAGACATTGTTCCTCACACCACACTGACTGTCCTGCAGCTTCCATTGACCATAAATTTACCGAATTGCTAGCAGCTTTTACCTCCTGTCAGACTGATGGTATCTAAAGTGGATGAGCTCAAACAAGAATGTTTGTCATCCTTCGTCATGAGACGCAAAAAATCTGTGAGCGTACTGAGGAGGTGGAACGTAGGGTCTCTATGGTTGAGGACACTCTGCAGCCTATCCCTGAACAAATGGCTTCACTACAGCGACAAGCCAAAAATGTTCAGGATCAAGTTGACAACATGGAAAACCGCCTCCGGCGCAACAACATACACCTGGTGGGACTTCCTGAGAAAGCTGAGGTATCCGATCCTGTGGCCTTCTTAGAGTCCTGGTTGAAAGACATTCTGCCGGCTGATACCTTCTCACTGCATTTCACAGTTGAGTGTGCACATAGGGTGCCTGCCAGGCTGCCGCCTTCTGGTGGCCCTCCAAGAACGTTCCTGGCAAAACTGCTTTACTTCAGGGACCTGGACGCTATCCTGCGAGCTGTTTGCATTAAAGAGGAGATGCGATTTATTGACAGCAGAGTGACCTTCTACCCTGATTTCTTTGTGGAGCTGCGCAAGCAGAGGATCAAGTTCACTGAAGTGCATCTCCGCCTCCGCACCAAGGGATATCACTATGCCATGCTGTTTCTGGCTCGCCTTGGAGTGGTGGATGGTGCAACTACACGATTTTTCATGCCCCCTGCTGAGGCACTACACTGGGTGGGAGCCGCCCCTCCAGGCTAATCCTGAGATAAGACTGTCCCTGATTCTTCCTCCCTTAGTTGGGGTTGGGTGGCGGGGGTATGGTGGGTTATTTGGGTCTCTAGTGTTCTTGCCACTGCCCATCAGTTAGTGTTTAGGGTCTAGGTCTGCACGTTCCCAGTGTTTTGTTGGGCATGCTGTTGGTTCTTGCATTTGTTCTTGTATTTGTCTTCTTTGTTTTCTGTGTGCCCAATCTGTTTGTATGTCTGCGGTGTGTGTGGTTTGTGTGCCTTGGGAACCCCTTTTGTCGGTGGTATGCGCTAGGCACCTTATCCCTGAGTCTTCATAATTCTCCTGGGAAAGACGGGGTCAATTAAAGTGGTCAGTTGGAATGTCAGGAGTCAAAACTCTAAGTTTAAAAGAGCTCTCTGTCTTGACTTTGTTAAGCGCCACTCCCCCCATTTAGTTTGCCTGCAAGGACTCACATTACCTGTAAAAAGGTGTTGGCTCTTAGGAGGGCGTGGGTGACAAGAGGTTATTATGCCACTTATTCTACATCCACTCAGGGGGTATCTATACTAGTATCCTAATCGCTTCCATTGGTGATTTCCCAGGCAGCTTCTAACCAGTTCGGTAGGTTATTGTTCATTGTGCCCTCCATGCCTTTATTTTTAACTTGGTATCTGTCTATGTTCCTCTTCCGTTTCGTGTGGATGTCCTACAGGATATTACTGATAAATTGTTAACGTTTCCTTCTGGCCTTCTTCTATTTACAGGAGATTTTAATGAAGTCCCGGATCCTCTCCTTGATCGTACCAGTGCTGCTGATCCTGGCTTCTCTGGGCTTAATACCTGGAGTGTGGCGTTGTCTCTCAAAGATATATGGCGCTGGAAGCACCCGTCTGACTCAGTATTTTCCTTTTATTCCTCAGTTCATCGGTCGTTCACCAGAATTGACCTCGCCTTTGCATTGGCAGATCTTCTGCCCTTGGTAAGTGATATTGCATATACCAGTAGGGGGATCTCAGACCACTCTGCTATTATTCTTACACTGCACCTAAGTCCTCGCCCTTCCTCTAAGGTCTGGAGGATGCAACCCGGTTGGCTGCAGGAAGAGGTGGTGATGACTGCGTTGCTTGAGACACATACCAATTTTTAAGAACATAAGTCTCATCCTGACAAGTTGGATCCATGGGACGCTTATAAGGCTACTGTGAGAGCTTTTATTGCTGGAGTTGCGGTTCAGAGGGCTGCTTATTCTGCTAGGGAGTGAGCGTTGCATGTTGAAATTGGGGTTTTGGAGGCAACTGTGGTGAGAAACCCTTCACCTGCGGCGGAACGGGAGTGGACTAAGGCTCAGAGAGGTCTCTTGATTCTGCAAAAGGCAAGAACCCAAAAGAAGTTGGTGGATAGGGAGGCTGGTCTTTTTGAGTTTGGGGATAAGAACGGTAGGTTACCGGTGTACCTGGCTAGAGAAAGTAGACTAGTGGTGTCCATTCCTTGAATTATAGGCCCGAGTGGGGTGTTGGAGTCTGACCCGGTAGCTATTAATGGGGTCTTTCCGGATTTTTACTGTGATCTTTACTGGGATTTTTGTGGCTAACAGCATTGATCTCTTCTCCTTCCTGAGGGAGTTGTCCCTTACTCCTCTGTCGGTAGCTCAAGCATCAGCTTTAGAGGCCCCATTTCTGCTGAGAAGGTTTTATAGGCTATTGCTTCTCTGCAAACTGGAAAGACTCAGAGTTTGGATGGTATAGTGAGTGACTGGTACAGGATGAACGAGGAGCGGTTAATCCCCATTTTGCTGAATCTCTTTGGTGTCGCATCCGAATCTAGGGTGCTGCCGGACTCCATGAGGGAGGCTCTTATTGTGGTTCTTCCGAAGCCAGGAAAGGATCCGACTGCACTGGATTCCTATCGTCGCATATCGCTCCTTAATACTGATATTAAAATTTTTAATTTTAGCTAAAGTCCTGGCTAATAGGCTTAGGGGGGTCATCACCTCTGTCATTCATCCTGACCAGACCGGGTTTATGCCGGGAAGGGCTACAGATATTAATGTTAAGCGTTTACAGCTTAATATTGCAGCGGCGGTGGAGGATGGGTCCCTGGGTTATGTAGTTAGTCTTGACATTTACAAAGCGTTTGAGTGTGAGGAATGGCAATTTCTTTGGTGTGTACAGGATGTTCTCTGTTTTGACCTTAACCCGATAACGACCATGGACGTCTATACTAGTCCAATAGCCGTTACCGGGGTATGACGCGGGCTCCCGACTCGAGCCCGCGTCATACCAGCCAGCCCCCAGCTGATTACTGTAGCTGGGGGCCGGCGTCAATAGCCGACATGCGGCGATAGCCGCGGCCGGCTATTAACCCTTTAGATCTTTAGGTCTAAAGGTGCCTGTATACAGTCCCTGGTGGTCCAGTGGGGTGGATCGCTCCCCCGCAGCGCGATCGCGGGGGAGCGATCCACTACTGAGGTAGCCTGAGGGCTTACCTCTCCTCCTGTGTCGGCTCCGGCTCTCTGAATGATAAAGCCTGGCAGGACCAGGCTTTATCAATCGAGCGCAGAGTACACAGATGAATGGGATTGTATGTAATCCCATTCATCTGTATGAGGAATCAAATGATTCCTCCTAAAAGTCCCCTAAGGGGACTAAAAGTGTAAAAAAAAAAGTATAAAAAAAGTTTAAAAACACACACATTAACCCCTTCTTTATTAAAAGTTTAAATCACCCCCCTTTTCCCAAATTCCATATTAAAAATATGTAACCATAATAAAAATAAACATATGTGGTATCGCCTCTGTGTGTAAATGTCTGAACTATAAAAATATATCATTAATTAAACTGCACGGTCAATGGCGTACACGCAAAAAAATTCCAAAGTCCAAAATAGCGTATTTTTGGTCACTTTTCATACCATAAAAAAAGGAATAAAAAGCGATGAAGAAGTCCAATCAAAATAAAAATGGTACCGATTAAAACTTCAGATCACGGCGCAAAAAATTAGCCCTCAAAGCACTCTGAATGTGGAAAAATAAAAAAGTTATAGGGGTCAGAAAAGGACAATTTTAAATGTATACATTTTCCTGCATGAAGTTATGATTTTTTCCAGAAGTACGACGAAATCAAACCTATATAAGTGTTACGCCGAGCGCTCCGGCTCCCCGCTCCTCCCCGGAGCGCTCGCAGCGTCCTCTCATTCGCAGCACCCCGGTCAGACCTGCTGACCGGGTGCGCTGCGATATTACTCCCAGCCGGGATGCGATTCGCGACGCGGGATGCGCCCGCTCGCGATGCGCATCCCGGCTCCCGTACCTGACCCGTTCCCCGTCTGTGTTGTCCCGGCGTGCGCGGCCCTGCTCCTTAGGGCGCGCGCGCGCCGGGTCTCTGCAATTTAAAGGGCCACTGCGCCACTGATTGGCGCAGCAGGCCTAATCAGTGTCATCACCTGTGCACTCCCTACTTATACCTCACTTCCCCTGCACTCCCTCGCCGGATCTTGTTGCCATTGTGCCAGTGAAAGCTTTTCCTTGTGTGTTCCTAGCTTGTGTTCCAGACCTCCTGCCGTTGCCCCTCACTACGATCCTTGCTGCCTGCCCTGACCTTCTGCTACGTCCGACCTTGCTCTTGTCTACGCGCTTATCTCAGAATTCAGAGAGGTTGAGCCGTTGCCGGTGGATACGACCTGGTTGCTACCGCCACTGCAAGACCATCCCACTTTGCGGCGGGCTCTGGTGAATACCAGTAGCAACTTAGAACCGGTCCACCGACACGGTCCACGCCAATCCCTCTCTGGCACAGAGGATCCACCTCCAGCAAGCCGAATCGTGACAATAAGTAGGGGGATCATTTTAATCGTATGGACCTACAGAATAAAGATAAAGTGTCATTTTTACCGAAAAATGTACTGCCTAGAAACAGAAGCCCCCAAAATTTACAAAATGGTGTTTTTTCTTCAATTTTGTCGCACAATGATTTTTTTTTCCGTTTTGCCATAAATGTTTGTGTAAAATGACTGATGTCATTCCAAAGTAGAATTGGTGCCGCAAAAAATAAGCCCTCATATGGATTTTTAGGTGCAAAATTGAAAGGGTTATGATTTTTAAAAGGTGAGGAGGAAAAAACGAAAGTGTAAAAACAGAAAAATGCTTGGTCCTTAACCCCTTAAGGACCAGGCCATTTTACACCTTAGGACCAGAGCGTTTTTTGCACATCTGACCACTGTCACTTTAAACATTAATAACTCTGGAATGCTTTTAGTTATCAATCTGATTCCGAGACTGTTTTTTTGTGACATATTCTACTTTAACATAGTGGTAAAATTTTGTGGTAACTTGCATCCTTTCTTGGTGAAAAATCCCAAAATTTGATGAAAAATTTGAAAATTTTGCATTTTTCTAACTTTGAAGCTTCCTGCTTGTAAGGAAAATGAATATTCAAAATATTTTTTTTTTTATTCACATTTCCAATATGTCTACTTTATGTTTGCATCATAAAATTTACGTGTTTTTACTTTTGGAAGACATCAGAGGGCTTCAAAGTTCAGCAGCACTTTTCCAATTTTTCACAAAATTTTGAACCTTGCTTTTTTTCAAAGACCAGTTCAGGTTTGAAGTGGATTTGAAGGATCTTACCATTAGAAATACCCCAAAAATGACCCCATTATAAAAACTACACCCCCCAAAGTATTCAAAATGACAATCAGTAAGTGTTTTAACCCTTTAGGTGTTTCACAGGAATAGCAGCAAAGTGAAGGAGAAAATTCACAATCTTTATTTTTTACACTCGCATGTTCTTGTAAACCCAATTTTTGAATTTTTACAAGGGGTAAAGGGAGAAAATGTATACTTATATTTGTAGCCCAATTTCTCTCGAGTAAGCACATACCTCATATGTCTATGTAAAGTGTTCGGCGGGTGCAGTAGAGGGCTCAGAAGCGAAGGAGCGACAAGGGGATTTTGGAGAGTACATTTTTCAGAAATAGTTTTTGGGGGGCATGTTGCATTTAGGAAGCCCCTATGGTGCCAGAACAGCAAAAATAACCCACATGGCATACCATTTTGGAAACTAGACCCCTTGGGGAACGTAACAAGGAATAAAGTGAGCCTTAATACCCCACAGGTGTTTCACGACTTTTGCATATGTAAAAAAAAAAATTTTTTTTTCACTAAAATGTGTTTCCCCCCAAATTTCACATTTTTGCAAGGGTTAATAGTAGAAAATACCCCCAAAATTTGTAACCCCATCTCTTCTGAGTATGGAGGTACCCCATAAGTGGACCTGAAGTGCACTACGGGCGAACTACAATGCTCAGAAGAGGAGGAGCATCATTGACCTTTTGGAAAGAGAATTCGTTTGGAATGGTAGTCAGGGGCCATGTGCATTTACAAAGCCCCCCGTGGTGCCAGAACAGTGGACCCCCCCCCCCCCCCACATGTGACCCCATTTTGGAAACTACACCCCTCACAGAATTTAATAAGTGGTGCAGTGAGCATTTACACCCCACTGGCGTTTAACAGATCTTTGGAACAGTGGGCTGTGCAAATGGAAAATTAAATTTTTTATTTTCACGGATCACTGTTCCAAAAATCTGTCAGACACCTGTGGGGCGTAAATGCTCACTGTACCCCTTATTACATTACATGAGGGGTGTAGTTTCCAAAATGGGGTCACATATGGGGGGGGGGGTCCATTGTTCTGGTACCATGGGGGCTTTGTAAACACAAGTGGCCTTCAATTCCGGACAAATTTTCTCTTCAAAATCCCAATGGCGCTCCTTCTCTTCTGAGCATTGTAGTGCACCCATAGAGCACTTTACATCCACATATGGGGGTATGCTCTTACTCAGAAGAGATTGGGTTACAAATTTTGGGGGGCTTTTTTTATTTTCCCTTGTGAAAATGAAAAATTTAGGGTGACACCAGCATTTTAGTGAAAAAAATTTTTTTTCTTCATTTTCCCATCCAACTTTAATGAAAATTTGTCAAACACCTGTGGGGTGTTCAGGCTCACTATACCCCTTGTTACGTTCCGTGAGGGGTGTCGTTTCCAAAATGGGGTCACATGTGGGTATTTATTGTTTTGTGTTTATGTCAGAACCACTGTAAAATCAGCCACCCCTGTGCAAATCACCAATTTAGGCCTCAAATGTACATGGTGCGCTCTCACTCCTGAGCCTTGTTGTGCGTCCGCAGAGCATTTTACGCCCACATCTGGGGTATCTCCGTACTCAGGAGAAATTGTTACATATTTTGGGGGTCTTTTTTTCCTTTTACCTCCTGTGAAAATAAAAAGTAAAGGACAACACCAGCATGTTAGTGTAAAAAAAATTTTTTTTTACACTAACAGGCTGGTGTAGACCCCAACTTTTCTTTTTCATAAGGGGTAAAAGGAAAAAAAGCCCCCAAAATTAGTAGTGCAATTTCTCCTGAGTACGGCGATACCCCATATGTGGCACTAAACTGTTTCCTTGAAATACGACAGGGCTCCGAAGTGAGAGAGCGCCATGCGCATTTGAGGACTAAATTAGGGATTGCACAGGGGTGGACATAGGGGTATTCTACGCCAGTGATTCCCAAACAGGGTGCCTCCAGCTGTTGCTAAACTCCCAGCATGCCTGGACAGTTAGTGGCTGTCCGGAAATGCTGGGAGTTGTTGTTTTGCAACAGCTGGAGGCTCTGTTTTGGAAACACTGCCGTACAATACGTTTTTTTTTTTTTTTTTATTAGGGGGAAAGTGTAAAGGGGTGTATATGTAGTGTTTTACCCTTTATTATGTGTTAGTGTAGTGTAGTGTAGTGTTTTTAGGGTACATTCACACTGGCGGGTTTACAGTGAATTTACCGCTAGGAGTTTGCGCTGCGGTGAAAAATTTGCCACAGCCCAAACTTGAAGCAGAAAACTTACTGTAAACCGCCAGTGTGAATGTACCCTGTACGTTCACATGGGGGGGGGGGGGGGGGCAAACCTCCAGCTGTTTCAAAACTACAACTCCCAGCATGTACTGACAGACCGTGCATGCGCGGAGTTGTACTTTTGCAACAGCTGGAGGCACACTGGTTGGAAAACCTTCAGCTAGGTTCTGTTACCTAACTTAGTATTTTCCAACCAGTGTGCCTCCAGCTGTTGCAAAACTTCAACTCCCAGCATGTACTGATCGCCGAAAGGCATGCTAGGAGATGTAGTTATGCAACAGCTGCAGGGGTCGCAACTACAACTCCCAGCATGCAGAGACAGCTGTTTGCTGTTTAGGCTTGCTGGGAGTTGCAGTTTTGCAACATCTGGAGAGCTATAGTTTAGAGACCACTGCACAGTGGTCTCCAAACTGTGGACCTCCAGATGTTGCAAAACTACAACTCCCAGCATGCCCAGACAGCTCTCTGGGCATGCTGGGAGTTGTAGTTTTGCAACATTTGGAGGGTTACAGTTTAGAGACCACTATAGTGGTCTCAGACTGTAGCCCTCCAGATGTTGCTAAGTAACTCACCGGCTTCCGTTGGATCCAGGGAGCTGCGTCGCGGAAAAAAACATACACCATTGAAGTGCATGTTGACTAATGCCAGAAGTCTGTCCAATAAAACAGACAAACTGGAGTTGAAAATTTCTGAGGATTATGACATAGTAGGTATAACAGAGACTTGGTTGGATGATAGCTGTGACTGGGTGGTCAACATACAGGGTTATAGTCTATTCAGGAAGGATCAGATAAAACGGAAAGGGGGAGGAGTCTGTCTTTATGTAAAGTCCAATTTGAAGGCCGCACTGCTGGAGGATATTTGGGAGGGAAACGATAATGTGGAGTCATTATGGGTAGAATTATATGGAGATAAAAATAAAATAAATTCTGATAGGGGTTTGCTATAAGCCACCAAACATAATGGTAGAGCCAGAAGATCAATTATTGAGGCAAATAAACAAGGCAGCAAATCAAAATGATGTGATAATAATGGGGGACTTTAACTATCCTGATATAAACTGGGAGACTGAGACCTGTGAATCTCATAAAGGAAACAGGTTTCTGACTATAGCTACAGACAATTATCTGTCCCAAATGGTGCAGGGCCCTGCCAGAGGGGGCGCCCTACTAGACTTAATATTAACCAATGTACCTGACAGAGTAATTAATGTGCAAGTAGATGGACACCTAGGAAATAGTGATCATAATATAATACATTATAACTTGTTCTTCAATATAAGGGAATCTCTTGAGAGGCCACAAAAACCATGAACTTTAGGAAGGCAAAGTTCGATCAACTCAGAGAAGCCCTTAACAATATAAAATGGGATAATGTCCTCAAAAAGAACAATACTGACACTAAATGGGAGACTTAAAAATATCTTACATTTTCACTGTAAGATGTATATAACTTATGGGAATAAAAGGGTCAGAAATAAAGGAAAACCAATATGAATGAATAAAAATGTTAAGGGGGCAATAAATGACAAAAATAAAGCATTTAAATTACTAAAACAGGACAGCAGTGAAGAAGCATTAAAAAGCTATAGAGAAAAATTTTAATATGTAAAAAACAGATAAAAGCCGCAAAAATCGAGACAGAAAGACTCATTGCCAAAGAGAGTAAAACTAACCCCAAAATGTTCTTTAACTATATAAATAGCAAAAAGGTCAAAAATGAAAGTGTAGGCCCTTTAAAAAATGATGAGAAAGAAATTATAAACAGGGATCAGGAAAAACCAAATATATTAAACAAATTCTTCTCCACTGTATTCACTGAGGAAAATGAAATGCCATGTGAAATACAGTGTGATAAGGTAAACTCCCCTCACCTGTCTAACCCAGGAAGAAGTACAGTGCCGCCTACAAAAAAATCAAAATAGACAAATCACCAGGTCCAGATGGCATTCACCCCCGTGTTCTAAAGGAATTAAGTAATGTAATAGACAGACCCCTATTTTTAATATTCAGGGACTCTATAGTGACAGGGACTGTTCCCCAGGACTGGCGCATGGCAAATGTGGTGCCAATATTTAAGAAGGGGTCAAAAGGTGACCCCAGGAATTATAGACCTGTTAGTTTAACCTCGGTTGTATGCAAATTGTTTGAGGGTTTCCTAAGAGATGCTATTTTGGAATATCTTGATAAAAATAAATGTATGACCCCGTATCAGCATGGATTTATGAGGGATCGGTCCTGTCAAACTAACCTGATCAGCTTCTATGAGGAGGTGAGCTCCAGACTGGACCAGGGGGAATCGCTGGATGTTGTATACCGTATATACTCGAATATAAGCCGACCCGAATATAAGCCGAGGCCCCTAATTTCACCCCAAGATCCCAAGAAAAGTTATTGACTCGAGTATAAGCCTAGGGTGGGAAATACATCATCCCCCCCTGTCATCATCCAGACCCCCGTCATTAACACCCTCATCATCATCACCCTGTCATCATCCCCCTGTCATCATTCCACACACCCCCCCTTCATCATCCCCTTGGCATAATCCCCCCCCTTCATCATCCCCTTGTCATAATCCCCCCCCCCCCTTCATCATCCCCTTATCATCACCACATGTCATCATCATGGTCTTCAACCTGCGGACCTCCAGATGTTTCAAAACTACAACTCCCAGCAAGCCCGAGCAGCCATCGGCTGTCCGGGCTTGCTGGGAGTTGTAGTTTTTTTTTTTTTTTTCCAAAATGATTTTTATTAAGAGTTTTCCAGAACATAATAAACAGCAGCATCAAATGATGCAAAGAAACAGAGCTCGTACAAAGCTCTAAACATACGTACAAGTACAATGTTTTACAATCAACAGTTACAACCAAACCAAGAAAACATTGACTGTGGTATATAGCTATATTCCAATTAGTAAGATTAAAAGCAAGAATGGTCATTTAAACTGCTAGTACACTGGTAGAATGAACAAATGCATTCAGTGCTCAAAGAGTGACAGCAATGTTACAAAATTAATGACCGCAAGGTCAATGCTGCATGTGAACGGTTTTTATAAGTGCTCAATACGGAGAACAGTTAAGCCGGCAGGGATGATTCTGGGTGGGTGACTGTGTGAAGGGAGCCCAATCATCCGTACTGACTACTTCCCTCTATATGTCTACACAGAGGGGAGACTGTCTCCACCTCTCCCACCTACCAGTAAAAGCACAAAAACCTCCAGAACCAAGGGCAATAATCTTTTCAAAGGAGTAGG
Organism: Hyla sarda; assembly: GCF_029499605.1. Taxonomy (NCBI): domain Eukaryota; kingdom Metazoa; phylum Chordata; class Amphibia; order Anura; family Hylidae; genus Hyla; species Hyla sarda. The sequence continues at coordinate 359,816,825 of NC_079192.1, forward strand.
TGGTGTTGAATTTTGCTATCAAAGATTCACTAGAAGGGACATCGGCTGACTTCCAGCGACTTACTAACGTAATCTTAATTATTATACAAATGATGCAATAGAGGTCCCTATGTTGTTTAGGTATAGAGGTTAAGTCTAGAAATAATAGTACAGATTGTGCTGTGCATTGAACATTGTGGCCTAGAACTTCCTTCACTATCTTTGCACACGAGGACCAAAAGGGTTGAATAATAGGGCACTCCCAAATAATATGATAAAGTGTGCCTCTGTTCCCACACCCTCTCCAGCACCTGTCAGATATGTCCGTATAGATCAGAGCTAATTTATCAGGTGTATAGTACCACTGTAAGATAGATTTCATTGCAGACTCTATGTGTGTAGAACATTGAAAAGCAGTATGTATATGTTTGAAGGCTAGTCGCCAAGTTATCAATGGAAAAGACATCTGTAAAGACATATCTTTCCCATAACCTCAGGGGATAGGGTTTAATGCCACTATGATTTTGCATAAGAGCGGAGTAAAATGGTTTCAAACCTTTTTGTGTGGACGTGAGTAGGCCAAGTGCCGCACCGTCCGCTTCCCCTGGGGATGGAGTAAGGCCTTGCAAACAATGTCTAATTTGTAAGAATTTATAGAAATCTTGTTTGGGTAGGTTAAATTTTGCGGCTATGTCAGAAAATGGCAATAATACGCCCTTATCATAGATGTGGGTAACGTGAGTGATGCACCTTTGGGACCAAGATGATAGATCTATATTTGGAATAAGGGCTTGCAAAAAAGTGAGTGGGATGTCCGCTAGGGACAGTCTAACTGGTTAAGCCATATGCGTGATAAAAAATGTCCATGCTGCGTAAGAAGCTTTAACTATAGGATTAGACAATTTCGGGGGCGGAGATGACCAAAAGGGAGCATATAAAACATCCTTAAGTAAAAATGGCGCCACTGAGTGGCTCTCCATATCTAGCCAGGGGAGAGTCCGCGATGTGCACCACCAATGCCGCAACCCCGATACTAGGGTAGCTATATAATAGTAGCGTATATGTGGAAAGCCTAAGCCTCCAACAATTCTAGATCTGGACAGTATGTGTGGAGCCAGCCTGGGTCTCTTGCCCGCCCATATGAAGGAGGAGAGTGCCTTTTGTGCTTTGAGAAAGAAAGTAGCAGGGAGCGAGATGGGAAGTGTTCAGAAGAGATAGAGAAATTTTGGTAAGAGAAACATTTTAAAGGTTGCCACCCTTCCCACCCAAGAGATTTCTGATTGTCCTAAGCGAGATATGTCTGCTTGAATGTCCATTAGAAGTCGTTCATAGTTATTAGAATAGAGTAGCTTAAAAGGGAAAGAAAGCTGGACACCCAGATACTGGATGCTAGATGTGCGCCAGTCGAATGAGTAAGTCAATTGCAATTGTTGTGATAGTGCGGGGGTAAGGTTGATGGGAAGGGCCTGGGTCTTTGTATCATTAAGGTGATAATATGACAGAGCACCATATTTGGCTATGTTGTCCATTACTGTTGGAAGCGATGTCACTGGATCGGTAAGAGACAGGATGACGTCATCAGCATATAGGGCTATGGTATGCTCACTACGACCAATTGTGACACCTGACATTCTGGCATCTTGTCTAATAGATTGGGCTAACGGTTCCATAGACAAGATGTATATCAGTGGAGATAAAAGGACACCCCTGACGGGAACCGTTAGTGATCGAAAATGGCTTCGAGAGCGAGCCATTAGCCAACACTGTCGCTGTAGGTTGTGAGTATAAAGAGGTCAGGGCCGTGAGAATACTACCCGAGAATTCCATGTGAGCCAGGACCGAGAAGGCAAAAAACCAACGAAGTCGGTCAAACGCCTTCTCCGCATCCAAGGCGAGGAGCACCGACGGGACAGAGGCATGCTCCAGATGATGCAATATATGTAAGAGTCTCCTAGTATTGTCCGAGCCCTGCCGCCCAGCAACAAACCCCGACTGGTCAATATGAACCAAGGAGGGCAAAACCAGGGAAAGGCGGCAAGCCAATAGCTTTGCATACATTTTTATGTCCTGGTTCAATAGAGATATAGGTTTAAAATTTTGAGGCCTGTCCTGTGTCTTTCCCGGCTTTGGCAGGGTGGTAATAACCGCTTGCAGATTCTCCAGTGGGAACCTGCCAGTGCGGGTCGCTGTGCGGCAGAATTCCAGAAGGTGTGGGGACAAAACATCACTAAATGCCTTATAATATGATGAAGCAAACCCATCTGGGCCAGGGGCCTTGCCTCTAGGGAGGGATTTGATAATTTTTACAATCTCCGAGAGTGTGATATCCTGATTGAGAGATTCCAGTTGTATTGGGGATAAAGTAGGAAGGCTAAGGTTAGAGAGATAGGATTGTATAGAGGTGGACAGGTCAGGGGGGGGTAGGAATGGATTCCTGTAGATTATACAAGTGTGCGTAAAAACAACTAAACCCATTGGCAATGTCTGTAGGTGTATAAAGTTTAGTATTAGTGACAGGATGTAACAAGTACGGTATCCGGGATTTAGCCTGACGTTGCTTTAACCGGTTCGCTAGGAGCTTGCCAGCTTTATTATCTTGAGAATAATATTTGGCCTGTAATTTTCTATAGGATTTTTCATAGGATGTTAGTAAAAGGCAACGAAGGCTGCGGCGTAAGGCAGCAACCTCCTCCGCGTGCAACTGGGAGGGATCCGTCTGATTGACAGATTCCGCTTGTTTTAAGTGGGCTAGTAAATCATTCATAGTCTGTATTCTCTGTTTTTTCAAGATCAAACAGTACTTAATGCAAGAACCCCTTTTAACCGCTTTGCGGCAATTCCACAATAAAATAGGATCCGAAACTGAACCCTCATTTTGAGTGAAGTATTCCTGAATGTCATTTTTAAGGCATTCACCAAATTGCGGGTGAGACCATAGGTAGGGGTTATTGCGCCAAGCATAAGCCGGGGGGGGGGGGGAACTGCACTATCTCTAAGTTTTAGAACAATAGCTGCGTGGTCTGACCATTTTATAGGTTCAAATTCTGATTGCTGAGCAAGATCTAGAAGGGACCTACCCACCAGAAATAAATCTATTCGGGAATACGTGTTGTGAACCCCCGAGTGGAAAGTGTATTGCCTTTCGGACGGGTGATGTATGCGCCATATATCATAAAGGTCCATAGCAGAAAGCAAAGAAGACAAAGAAGCAGAAGAGAAGCGGGAAGGAGAGGTAGAGTCCAGGTGAGGGTCGGAAACAATGTTAAAGTCCCCATTAATGACTAGAGATCCCCAGGCGGAACCCCCAACAATTTTTAACAGATGTTTCAGGAAATTCAGCTGTCCCGAGTTAGGGGCATAAAGGGAAACAATGGTGTAGCGAGCGGCATTGATGGTGCACTTAAGGATCACATACCTCCCCCGACGGTCCGACACAACTTCTTGCAAGGAGAATGCCACGGTGTTCCTGACTGCAATCAGGACTCCTCGAGATTTTGAACTAAAATGAGAGTGGAAAAGGTGAGGGTACAATGGGTGGTGTATACGGAAAGCATCTTTATCTAAGAGATGGGTCTCTTGAATACTTAGAAAATCACAATTTAAATTTTGAGCTTCTTTCCATAAATATGCCCTCCTATGCGGTGCATTTAAACCATTCACATTTAAGCTTGCAAACGTTATAGCCATATCACAAATCTATCAAAGCAATGATGCATCAGTAGCAAATATGTAGTTATAGGGTGGTAGCACGCATCTCCCAGCCAGCATGCGGCTACCATGGTGTCACTGAGCACAACACACGGACCATATATAATAGTTATACCACAGAGAAGACAACAAAGTAGGAAAACACATAGAACAAATATTAACATAACAAAACACATAGAGGATGGATTGCCTAGGCAAAGACCATCCAACTTCCAGTGCGGGTTAGAGTCCACACTGTAGCCGGGCATACAGGTCACAACACAGAGGCTTGCACATCAGCAGTGAAATGAGACAGCGCCCAGTCCATCAGGCGGTGGACCAGTCCTTCTCCACCATCCTTGGTCTCGGGGATTTTCTTGGTTGCGAGGGATAGATCGGTGAAATGTTCCACTGGTTTAGCAATTCTTCACCCTCCTTGAGGGTTCGCACCACTCTATTACCTAAATCTTGAATAGAAGCTTGCATAGGATGCACCATTTTGTGAATGTCTTGCAAAAAGGACGAACGTAGTAGCAATAGCATGTCCCTCATTTTGGTATCTGTTAGGGATTCATTAGACACAGGTAATGCAGCCAGTGGATCTGTTACTGCTGCGTCCCCAGATGAGAAAGTGCCCCAGTCACCCACCTCAGTATATGCTGGCAGGACATTCGGCTGTGCACACTGGGCTTCTATGCCGGGAGAGGCGCAGGCTTCCAACACTGAATCTGCGGGGCCAGAGGGAAAGCTCCGGGCCGGGCTGACCAGAGCGCCTGTCACGTCCCTTTCCGGCTGCCGCGGGCGGTCTGTGATCAGCGGCGCCGGCTCCGACTGAAAGGCCGAGGAACGGAGTGCCGGGTCCGACGTGGATCTCCTATGCAGGAGCGGAGACTGTGCAGGTGAGTGGCCCCGTAGTTGCGGTGAGCGCTCTGGCTGCAGCGCTGAAGGAATGTCTGCGCCATCTTGCCGGGAGGCCGCTCGGGGCTTAAAGACGAATTTGTCCAGTCTGCCGGCCTTAATCGGTTTCCTCCTCTTCACTGGCATGGCGGCGGAGGTTCTGTGCCGGGATACTGCTGGGCAAGGCGGTGTAAGGCTGTCACTTAGTCGCTTTAAGCAGGCTGGAGTACGGAGCGCTCCTAGTGTGCGACCATGTGCCTCGGCTGCCAGGCCACGCCCCCGGGAGTTGTAGTTTTGAAACCTCTGGAGGTCCGCAGGTTGAAGACCACTGCGGCCTTCGACATCATCCAGCCCCCTCTCACCCCCTTTAGTTCTGTACAGTACTCGCCTCCGCTCGGCGCTGGTCCGGTGCTGCAGGACTGTCCGGTGGGGAGGTCGTCCGGTGGGATAGTGGTTCCGGGCTGCCATCTTCACCGGGGAGGCCTCTTCGGGCCCAGAATAGAGGCGTTGCCTTGACGATGACGCAGAGGAACGTTGGTAATGAACGTACCTCTGCGTCATCGTCAAGGCAACGTGACTATTCCGGGGCCAGGCCCGAAGCGCGGAGAAGAGGCCTCCCCGGTGAAGATGGCAGCCCGGAACCACTATCCCACCGGATGACCTCCTCACCGGACAGTCCTGCAGCACCGGACCAGCGCCGAGTGGAGGTGAGTACAGAACTAAAGGGGGTGAGAGGGGGCTGGATGATGTCGAAGGCCGCAGTGGTCTTCAACCTGCGGACCTCCAGAGGTTTCAAAACTACAACTCCCAGCAAGCCCGGACAGCCATCGGCTGTCCGGGCTTGCTGGGAGTTGTAGTTTTGAAACCTCTGGAGGTCCGCAGGTTGAAGACCACTGAGGGCAGAGAGTTCACTCGAGTATAAGCAGAGGGGGGTGTTTTCAGCACGAAAAATCGTGCTGGAAAAACTCGGCTTATACTCTAGTATATACGGTATCTGGATTTTTCCAAAGCATTTGATACGGTTCCACATAAAAGGTTGGTGCATAAAATGAGAAGGTTTGGGCTGGGGGAGAATGTGTGGAAGTGGGTAAGTAACTGGCTCAATGATAGGAAACAGAGGGTGGTTATTAATGGTACTTATTCGGATTGGGTGACTGTTACTAGTGGGGTACCACAGGGGTCCGTTTTGGGTCCTCTCCTATTTAATATATTCATTAATGACCTTGTAGAGGGGTTGAATAGTAAAGTAGCGATCTTTGCAGATGACACTAAACTCTGTAAAGCGGTAAACACATTAGAGGACAGTGAACTGTTACAAATGGATCTGGATAGGTTGGAGGTTTGGGCTGGGAAGTGGCAGATGAGGTTCAACACTGATAAATGTAAGGTAATGCACATGGGGAAGAAAAATCTGGGCTGGGATTATGTATTAAATGGGAGAACACTTGGGACGACTGACATGGAAAAGGACTTAGGAGTCTTAGTTAACAGTAAATTTAGCTGTAGTGATCAGTGTCGGGCAGCTGCTGCCAAGGCTAATAAAATCATGGGGTGCATCAATAGGGGCATAGATGCCCACGACAAGGAAATAATTCTACCACTGTACAAATCACTAGTCAGACCACACATGGAATACTGTGTACAGTACTGGGCACCAGTGTACAAGAAAGATATAGTGGAGCTGGAGAGGGTTCAAAGATGGGCAACCAAGGTTATACGGGGAATGGGAGGACTACAGTACCCAGAAAGATTATCAGAATTAGGGTTATTTAGTTTAGAAAAAAGAAGGCTTAGGGGAGACCTAATAACTATGTATAAATATATCAGGGGGCCATACAGAGATCTCTCCCATGATCTATTTATACCCAGGACTGTATCAATAACAAGGGGGCATCCTCTATGTCTAGAGGAAAGAAGGTTTCTACACCAGCAGAGACGGGGGTTCTTTACTGTAAGAGCAGTGAGACTGTGGAATTCTCTCCCGGAGGAGGTGGTCAAAGTGAACTCTGTAATAGAGTTCAAAAAGGGGCTGGATGCATTTTGGAGAGTAATAACATTACTGGGTATGTATACTAGATTTATAGGGACAGAACGTTGATCCAGGGATTTATTCTGACTGCCATATTTGGAGTCGGGAAGGAATTTTTACCTCTAGTATGAGGGTTTTTTGCCTTCCTCTGGATCAACTCAACTCAATAGGGACTTATTAGGGTTATAGATTGAACTTGATGGACTCTTGATGGAGTGTTTTTTCAATCTTATGAACTATGTTACTATGGTTGTGTGGGTGTTGTAGCATGTTGCACTGTATAGTAGTATAGTTAAGGTTATTGTGTAACATGCTGGAAGTTGTAGTTTTGGTTTGTGTCAGCTGCAGAGCTATAGGCTGTGTCAAGGAATACTGGGAATTGCAGTTAGTAACTACAACACCCAGCATGCCCTGATGCAGCCTATGGCTCTGCAGCTGACCCGAACCAAAACTACAACTCCTAGCATGTTGCACATTATAGTTCTACAGTTTAGGTGATGATGCAACATGCTGGAAGTTGTAGTTTTGGTTCGGGTCAGCTGCAGAGCCATAGGCTGCATCAGGGCATGCTGGGTGTTGTAGTTACTAACTGCAATTCCCAGTATTCCTTGACACAGCCTATGGATCTGCAGCTGACATGAACCAAAACTACAACTTCCAGCATGTTACACAATAACCTTAACTGTACTACTATACAGTGCAACATGTTGCAACACCCACACAACCATAGACTGTGTCAGGGCATGCTTGTTAATACACTAGATACGGGGGTACTCAACTATTTTTAGTGAGGATCCGCTTTTCCAGGTCTGCCATCCGGTGAAGGTCCGAGCTAAACCCTAAGACCTGGTTCACACCTAGCGGCGACAGTGCCATGCCAGAAATAGACACTGCCTGTTGTAGAACATAATTAGTACTTAATAAGTCATAACTGTTCTCCAACTGCCACATACTGTGCCCCTGGTATAATAGGTATAATACTGTCGCACACTATGCCCCTGAATATAATAATGCCACATGCTGTATATATAAATAGAATGCTGTCAAACACTATGCCCCTGATATAATACTGCCACACACCTGTCCCTGAATATAATACTGCCACACACCATGCCCGAGTATAATACTGCCACACACTGTGCCCCTGGGTATAATACTGCCACACACCACACCCCTGAGTATAATACTGCCACACACTGTGCCCCTGAGTATAATACTGCCACACACCATGCCCGAGTATAATACTGCCACACACCACACCCCTGAGTATCACTGCCACACACTGTGCCCCTGAGTATAATACTGCCAAAAATTGTGCCCCTGATTATAATTCTGCTTCACACTGTACCCCTTAGTATAAAACTACCACATGCTGGGCCCCCAAATATTATATTGTAACTTGCCCTGAAGCAAATTTTACCTCTGTGTCCCTTAAAACAATGAATAAGGTACCCCCACCCCATATGAACTCTCCAGCTGTTGCAAAACTACAACTACCACCATGCAGACAAAAGAGCATGATGGGAGCTGTAGTTTTGAAACAACTGTAGAGATAAAGGTTGGTAAATTCCTGTAATACACTTACTTCCAGGGTCGGACTGGGAGCAAAAATAGGCCCGCACATATTAGACTATACAGACCATTTTTTTTTACGGTGGGTATTGTAGAAGTCCTTAAAATTAATATAGGCTGCATACTCTAAAATCACCTCGGTTTAAGTGGCTCTCCAGCTGTTGCAAAGCTACAACTTCCATTATGCCTGCAAAGCTTCAGACATTATGGGAGTTGTAGTTTTGTAACTCAGATTGGGGTACAGTCATCCATCATCACTGCAGAAATTACCAGTGACTCCAGCTCTGATGGGACAGTCAGGAGAATTCACAATTGTATAATGACTCACAGGAGACGTCTTCTATGTTGTCTTTCCTTTTTCTTCTTCATCTGGTCCTTGTCTTCTTTCAGCTCCATCTTCTCTGCAGAGTCTGACGCCTGCACATCATTTGTTACTTTGTTAGTAGATACTCATCCTCTGTACAACAACAATAATCATTATAATTATGCCAGACACCATGACCCCTAAAATAATACTGCCAGACACTGTTTCCTCTGTTTGTCAGAATCCCAACCCTGTACTCCCCCAAGACTCATTTTTCCCCTCCTCCTGCAGACCCCTAAGGACTCCTCCACACTGTGGACATTTAGTTGGCGGAATGTCTGCTTGCTGCAGGCGCCACAGAAGCCATTGGCAGTAGGACTGCACGGATGGGCGCCATCTCTATAGATGACAATGCAGTCTGGTGAAATTCCCCCAGCAGAATGGACGTCCACACAAAGAACAAACATGTTTGTTCTTGGGGTTTACATCCATTCTGCTGGGGGAATTCCACTGTGGAATTCCACAGTATACACAGAGCAGCAGGGGGGGGTCAGAGGTGTCTGGGGGTGTCTATGGGGGGAAGAGGGGTCTGGAAGAGGACCTAGGGGTTTGGGGGACTTAAGGCCCATCCACATTGAGGACATTCCTCTGGCGGAAACCAAAAGCAGATTTCCGCCAAAGGAATGTCCTCAATGTGGATGGGCCTTAAGTCCCCCAGACCCCTAGGTCCTCTTCCAGACCCCTCCTCCCCCCCATAGACACCCCCAGACACCTCTGCCCCCCTGACCCCAATGTCCTTATCCAGACACCTCTGCCCCCCTGACCCCTAAGTCCTCCTCTAGACACCTCTGCCCCCCTGACCCCTAAGTCCTCATCCAGACACCTCTGCCCCCGACCCCTAAGTCCTCATCCAGACTCCTCTGCCCCCCTGACCCCTAAGTCCTCCTCTAGACTCCTCTGCCCCCCAAGATCCCTGCATCATCCTTTACATCCCCCCAACCCCTCTGTCCCCTTCTGTCCTAACACTCCCCACCCACCAGTACCTCTGCATCATCCTTCTTTAAACTTTTCTGCCCCCCCCAGACCCCTGTCCCCTTCTGCCCTAATACCCCTCACCCCCAAGACCCCTGCATCATTTTTCTTTACACGTTTCTGCCCCCCAGACCCGTTTATCCCCTTCTGCCCTAACACCCCCCACCCAAGACTCTATGCATCATTATTTTCACTTTTATGTCTCCCTCAAACCCCCTTCATCCCCTTCTGCCCTAACACTCCCCCCCCCCCCCAAGACCCCTGAATCATTCTTATTTTCCCTTTTCTGCCCCCCCAGACCCCTTTTGCCCTAACAACCCCCCGACCCCTGCATCATTCTTATTTTCACTTTTCTGCCACCCCCCCTTCCCCAGACCCCTTTATCACCTTCTAACACTAACGCCAACCCCCCCCCCCCCAAGATCCCTGCATCAGTCATATTTTCCATATTTTCACTTTTAACCCACAGACCCATTTATTCCCTTCTGCCTTAACCTATAACCGACCCCCCACCCCAAGACCCCTGCATCCTTACTTTCACTTTTATGGCGCCGGTGTCACCTCACACCGGGCTCAGATGGCTGGCCCCGCGGACGGCCCGGTCCTGATGCTTCCCGAGCTGCCCTCTTCTAGTCAGGACTGGCCAGAGCAGATGATGCAGGCAGCGCTAATCGCGTCGCCTGCATCATAAGAGAAGCGATGGCCGGGCAGGGAGCACAGTGTTCCTTTGCTCCGGCGGAGCTCAGATATTCATTTGTATCGGTATCTTAAAGACACCGATACATATGAATGCCAGAACAGCGGCTGCCACCTCTGGCCGGTTCCCTGGACCGGCCGGAGGTCCGGATGACTGGCGGCCGCGGTCCGGATCTGGACCGCTGTCTGCCAGTTGAGTACTGCTGCACTAGATGATGCAGTCACAGGGCCCTTGTGACTAACCAACAGTAAATGCAAATAGATTTAAACAATAAAACAATATAATGATAAAAGACAATAGTAAAAATGTCTAAAAATGCTGCTTTTCGTACATATATCATGTCTAGGTGGGCTGGGGTCAATAGTTCTGATGCCTCTATTGATTTTATGTCTCCAGTGTGGTATAATTTCAATAATGTTTTTTTATATACCTCCTTTAGTAAAATTGTTAGTGGTATAATGGAAAAAGCACCTTTAGCAATTTGTATCCATAAACAATGCTGGCAGGCTCATGTGCTAGCCGCCGAGGTAAAATGTATCCAGATAATAAACAGGGCAGATCTTACCCGTTCCTCTGCGTTGGTAGTCTGTTAGCTTATTATGGCTGGCATGCCATGCTGATCCTTCGCTGATGCGACTGTTGCGCTGTGGTCTGCTAGTTCGAGCATGCGGCACTAGCTGTAACTGATGCGGAGAATATGAATGAATTGTGGATAGCACCGCTTTGTTGAGGAGGATGCGATGTTTAGAGATGGATTGCGGTCTGCACCTTCTCCAATATGACTTAATGATAGAAGATGAGCCAGGAGGGACAGCGTCCTCGTGTATTCCTGGTGGGATTCTTGTATGCACATGGCAGAAATGGGAGGTCATTAGTGCAATATTAAAGATCATAAGCGCAGCAATATTCCTATGTGCTTATTATATTCGCTGGTTGCGTTTCATGATGAAAATCCTGAAATTCTTCAGCAGCTTATAGTGGATATGAAAGTAATAATGATGATGCCAGTTCTACCTGGAATTTATAGTCATTCCAATGGATGTGTATACTGTATCACAGTACTATTATAATAATACAAATAGGGTTTTCATTTTAATGGAATAATAAAAACTAATTTATTGGGGTGTTAGTAACTTCGGGCTTCAGCCCAGGGGTTAGGTTATTCATTTAAGCAGTAGAAAGAGAGAGGTGCTCATGTTGCTGTACAGAACACTGGTGAGACCTCATTTGGAGTATTGTGCGCAGTACTGGAGACCGTATCTCCAAAAGGATATAGATACTCTAGAGAGAGTTCGGAGAAGAGCTACTAAACTAGTACATGGCTTGCAGGATAAAACTTACCAGGAAAGGTTAAAAGACCTTACCATGTATAGCTTGGAAGAAAGAAGAGACCGAGGGGAAATGATAGAGACATTTAAATACATAAAGGGAATCAACACGGTAAAGAGCATATTTAAAAGAAGGAAAACTACCACAAGAGGACATAGTATTAAATTAGAGGGGCACAGGTTTAAAAGTAATATCAGGAAGTATTACTTTACTGAGAGAGTAGTGGATGCATAGAATAGCCTTCCTGCAGAAGTGATCGCTGCAAATATAATAATCATAAGGCTATCCTTCATATAAGATAGGGACTATTCATATGATTCAGATTATTGGGCAGACTAGATGGGCCAAATGGTTCTTATCTGCCAACACATTCTATGTTTCTATATACTGAGGACCCCTTACCCTCCTCAGGGTCACATACGGTTATAGAGTTTGTCCTTTCACACTGCAACACTGCTCAACAAATGCTCACCGTGTCATACTTTGAAGGGACATAACTTGTGGAATAATCTCCAAAATTGTTACTTTAGGGTACGTGCACACGTACGCAGATTTGATGCGCAGGATTTAATGCACAGGATTTTCTGATACAGATTTCAATGTAAACTAAATGACTGAGCACAGCTTCTAATCGTCAGTTACAAATTTTGCACATCAAATCTGCGCAGGATCCTGTATGTGTGAACATACCCTTATGAAGAATATTGGTAAAATAGACATGTCGGGAGAGCAAGCAGGTTCTCTTTAAATCACAAATATATTTATATATCTAAAGGAGTACATCACACTGACAAAACAAAAGAGTTCTTCCTCCATGATGTCAGAGTAAGGCCTGCTGACAAAAGTATCCTCCTAGGATATTCAGTGTTCTACAGCTAGTGGAGAGCAAGAAACTTCACTCATAATCATCAAATGAGGTTAGAATATGTTCTGAAAGTAACACCCCCTTAGTACTTTTTTATATACAAAATATCTAGATGTTGACAGCACATGTGTTACATGACATTACACTATTCAGCAAGGTAAAAATTTAATACATGCTTACATTATCATAAAATTTGAATTCATTATACATAGGTTAGCAATTTTAACAAGCGAGTTAAAAGTATATTCTGGTATCAGAATTTTTTTTTTTAAATAAAACTGTCACCACAAGATATGTAACAAGTAATATAGTGTTGTTACAAATTCTTCTGGCTTTAGCATGTTTTTCCTTGATGCACTTTTTCTTCCCCAAAACTGGGGGGAAAAGTCGGTGCGTCTTATACGGCGAATACACCCCTATGGCGGCGGTCCCTGCGGCCATCAACGGCCGGGACCCGCGGCTAATACAGGACATCACCAATCGTGGTGATGCCCTGTATTAACCCTTCAGACACGGCGATCAAAGCTGACCGCCGCGTCTGAAGGGAAAGTGACACTAACCCGGCTGTTCAGTCGGGCTGTTCGGGACCGCCACGATTTCACCGCGGCGGTCCCGAACAGCCCGACTGAATAGCCGGGTTAGTGCTTACAGGACACCGGGAGGGACCTTACCTGCCTCCTCTGTGTCTTCTCCGTTCAGGGATCCCCTGTATGGCCAGCGCTCTCCTTCCTCGTCAACACATCGTCGCGTACGTGCGTCGGCGTGTAAACGACGTGATGGCGGCGACGGAGAGCGAGGATACCCGGCCGGCAGCAGAGACGTTCCGGAGCGACGGGGACACAGCAACAGCGATGGAGCGACATCCAGGGCAGCGGTGACGGGTCCGGAGCGGTGGGGACACGTGAGTATTACCTCCTATGCAGTGGTCTTCAATCTGCGGACCTCCAGATGTTGCAAAACTACAACTCCCAGCATGCCCGGACAGCCAACGGCTGTCCGAGCATGCTGGGAGTTGTAGTTTTGCAACATCTGGAGGTCCGCAGGTTGAAGACCACTATTGGGTTCAAAATCTTTATTTTTTTAGATTTTGCATCTATAAATTGGGTGCGTCTTATAAGCCGGTGCGTCCTATAGTGCGAAAAATACCCCTGACAGGACGATATATTGTTATTTAATTTTTAACATGGTATTCTCACCAGCTCCCAAGCTCCCCCGAGACAAAAGAAGGCTTGGCTGGTTCTAGTCTCTGAGCTTAAACCCCACCCCCTGAGTTATGTCACCACCTCTGACCAGCCTCTACATTCTAAATTACCATGTTTCTCGCTAAACATTTACACATATATATATATATATATATATATATAAATAAAAATAGTTTTTTGTTTTTAATGAAGAAAATTAGGTGTGTTTATACCATACTGCTTTGTGCTAAACAAAGCCACAGGTAGAAGAGCAGACAGGCAATGAATACAAAATATGCAGCAGGCATGCTGTGTGGAGATATAGGTCCAGATTTATCAAACTGTGTGAGAGAAAAAATGGAGTGATTTTCTGACAGCAACCAATCACACCTCAGGTTTCACTTTACCAGAGCCCGTTAGCCAAGCTGTGATAGATTGCTGTTTAAAAATCTCTTAATTTTTTCTCTCACACAGTTTGATAAATCTGGGCCATAGTCTGCTATTTTATGCAATATTTATGTAGCTGCTCTGGGTGGGGAACTAGCAGATGTACTGTGGGAGGGGAGTAGACAGGGTGGAAGGGCTGTAATAAAGACCTAAGTGGAAACCATTGCATTCTGGGAATTGTGGTACTGAACAACTGCTCAAACAGGGAGAAAATCGATTATCTGACAAAGGAAGAGACACACAGACACACAAAACAAATAGATTTTTTTTTAAAGAATTTTTTTTACTTGCCTGTAGGACCGTAGTAATATCCCTTTAAATAAAACAATGCTTACTGTTTAAGGATAAAATAAAGAAAAATTAAAAAAGATGATATCATGATGTCACGCCTGCTGAGTAATGCCCCTTCCCAGTCTGTGAATCTGACTGAGCAGAAAATACAGAGCAATATCAATGTAGAAAACTAAAAAATGATTAAAAAAAATAAAGGCAGGGGTTGGTTTATCATGATGGGGGCACTGAACTGGGAGGATTATAAAATTTAACAAGAACATAAGAGGTACTCTTTATCCTGTTGGGGACAGAGGGCCCGACATCTAGCAATGGGCGGGACCCGTGGCTAATAGCGCGCGGCACTGATCGCGGTACCGTGTGGAATTAACCCTTTAGACCCATCGTTCAAAGTTGAACTCCGCGTCTAAAGTGAAAGTAAACCATTGCCGGTTAGCTCAGGGGGCTGTTCAGCTTATAGGACAGCAGGAGGGTCCCTACCTGCCTCCTCGCTGTCCGATCGCCGAATACCTGCTCAGTGCCTGAGATCCAGTCATGAGCAGTCAAGCGGCAGAATCATTGATCAATGTTTCCTATGAGAAACCATTGATGAATGTAAGAGATCAGTGTGTGCAGTGGTATAGCCTCCTATGGGAGCTATAACATTGCAAAAAAAAAAAAAAAAAAAGTTAATAAAGATCATTTAACCCCTTCCCTAATAAAAGTTTGAAAAGTTTCGAAAAAATTCCAAAGTCCAAAATAGCGTATTTTTGGTCACTTTTTATATCATGAAAAAATTAATAAAAAGTGATCAAAAAGTCCAATCAATACATAAATGGTACCTGGACTGACTTATCTTGCAGCCTCCAATACTCTCGCGGGAGTCATGCAATTAAGGGCAGGTGGTGCTCTATCCTATACAGCACAAATCGCTTCCATACAATGATTCCAAGAGAAAAATAAGGATGGCACTCACCATGCTTCTGCTGTATAAACGTTGCTCTTAATTCGTAAGACTGTACAAAGTGCATAGCACAGCTGGATCTGCAGCGGTCAGCAGCGCCGGGACCTATCATAAAAATATTATTTTAATTAAACCGCACGGTCAATGGCCTACACGTAAAAAAAATTCTAAAGTCCAAAATTGTATATTTTTGGTCACTTTGTATGTCCCAAAAAAAGTATAAAAAGTTATCAAAAAGTCAGATCAAAACAATCATGGTATCGATAAAAACTTCAAATCACGGTGCAAAAAATTAGCCCTCATACCACCCCGTACGCGGAAAAAATTAAGTTATAGGGGTCAGAAGATGACAATTTTAAACGTATACATTTTACTGCATGTAGTTATGTTTTTTTCCAGAAGTACGACAAAATCAAACCTATATAAGTAGGGTATCATTTTAATCATATGGACCTACAGAATAAAGATAAGGTGTCATTTTTACCGAAAAATGTACAGCGTAGAAACAGAAGCCCCCAAGAGTTACAAAATGGTATTTTTTCTTCAATTTTGTCACACAATGATAATTTTTTATGTTTCACCGTAGATTTTTGGGTAAAATGACTGATGTCATTACAAAGTAGAATTAGTGGCACAAAAAAAAGCCAGGTAAAGAAAAAAATGGTTTGTGAGATGTACTCTGTGGTGAACGAGAACTTCAGTCAAGGTATAATCTCCTATATACCCAAATGGCAATTAGTACGAGAAAGGAAAAAAGTGACTGGTTCTCTAGGTCTATGAGGATTACTATAGTGATGTTCTGGTGAGATTGGGTGGTGGAGTGGTAGGGTGTTGTCAGTGTGTCTGTATAAATGGGATGATGGTTATGGTAGAGTGTTATATATTGTGAATGTGATATGTATGGTAATGAATGTACTAGAGTGTATGGCGGTGTATGAGATGCGTTAAATGTATGACAGTGTGTGTGTGTGTGTGTGTATGATGTGTGTGGCTGAGGCGTCTGTGTTAGTGTAGCTGTGATAGAGGTTAGGTGTGATGGGTGAATGTGAAGAGGACAAAGAGAAAAAAGGAGAGAGAAAGAAGGAAAAGTGGAATGGTTTGTACTTGGATGCTTAAACAATTTATTTGTTATAAAATGACATACAATATATGGAAAAAAGTGCTGGGCCCTAGTACTTATGTTTTCCAATGCACAATAAAAAATAATAATAATCAATAAAAAACAAATTCATATATATAGTATTACACTGATAATACCATGTCAAATAATTATACCATAGGGTCAGTATTCAATAGCCATAAAGTCAATAGTTCAAAGCACTGGACAGAAGCTCTGCTTCTCAAGTAACTGATGTTAATATTCACGTATATTGTCCAGTATGTCCCACAGGACCATGTACCCAATTGGCCAATGCACAGTATCGGTGCTGCGACCAAAAAGAAGTTAGTAAGTTATCCACGGTACTGCGACCGTACTTATGCAGTGTCTCCAATGCAAAGGTGAAAGAAACAATCAATTGTAAAGTGAAACAAAGTTATGGATATAGCGGTACTGCGACCGTGGGGACAATCTCGTCCCATAGAAACAATGTATCCGATATAGCAACATTGCGGCTGTGATATGAGAAGGATACAAGCCTGTAGTAGTATAGCTGTTGGCGGTGCTGCGACCGCGCTGGATACATGCAGCGGGGCGGAAAGCCGCAGGATGTACCGCGGTCACGTGGTGGGACAGACAGAGGAGGCTCCAGCAGTTGCAAATATAGGTAAGCAGATAAGGGGGAGAAGATGTCAGGTACTATGTACCGCTCACCTGGTGCTTCCTGTAGCTTCTGCTGTGTCCGTCCTCTCTGCAGGTGAAGAAATTATGCTGTACCGGCCAGCGGTGACCGGAGCTGGTGGTGATGGGCGCGTGTGGTCCCGGGCGCACTTGGATGATTTCCTTGGTCTGTGCTTAGCCTCAGGGTTAGATTAGTTGTTGCAGTGCTTGAGAGTAGTAGTGCTTGACTTGGTATGCTAGGACTAGACGCGTTTTGGACCTGCTAGGTCCATCCTCAGGAAATACCCCATTTGTGGACGTCAAGTGCTCTGCTGGCGCACTACAATGCTCAGAAGAGGAGAAGCACCATTGAGCTTTTGGAAAGAGAATTTGTTTGGAATGGAAGTCAGGGGCCATGTGTGTTTACAAAGCCCCCTGCGGTGCCAGAACAGTGGACCCCCACACATGTCACCCCATTTCGGAAACTACACCCCTCACAGAATTTAATAAGGGGTGCAGTGAGTATTTACATCCCACTGGCGTTTGACAGATCTTTGTAACAGTGGGCTGTGCAAATGAAAAATAAAATTTTTCATTTTCACGGACCACTGTTCCAAAAATCTGTCAGACACCTATGGGGCGTAAATGCTCACTGTACCCCTTATTACATTACATGAGGGGTGTAGTTTCCAAAATGGGGTCACATGTGGGGGTCCATTGTTCTGGCACTATGGGGGGCTTTGTAAACACGTAACCTTCAATTAAGGACAAATTTTCTCTTCAAAATCCCAAAGGCGCTCCTACTCTTCTGAGCATTGTAGTTTGCCCGCAGAGCACTTTACATCCACATATGGGATATTTTCTTACTCAGAAGAAATGGGGTTACACATTTTGGGGGATTTTTTCCTATTTTCCCTTGTGAAAATGAAAAATTTAGGGTAACACCAGCATTTTAGTGAAAACATTTTTTTTTTTTTATCATTTTCCCATCCAAATTTAATAAAAATTCATCAAACACCTGTGGGGTGTTAAGGCTCACTATACCCCTTGTTACGTTCCATGAGGGGTGTAGTTTCCAAAATGGGGTCACATTTGGGTATTTTTTTTTTTGTGTTTATGTCAGAACTGCTGTAAAATCAGCCACCCCTGTGCAAATCACCAATTTAGGCCTCAAATGTACATGGTGCAATCTCACTCCTGAGCCTTGTTGTGGGCCCGCAGAGCATTTTACGCCTCCATATGGGGTATTTACGTTCTCAGGAGAAATTGTGTTACAAATTTTGGGGGTCTTTTTTTCCTTTTACATTATTGTGAAAATAATTTTCTCTTTTTTTACACTAACAGGCTGGTGTAGCCCCCAACTTTTCCTTTTCATAAGGAGTAAAAGGAGAAAAAGCCCCCCAAAATTTGTAGTGCAATTTCTCCTGAGTACGGAAATACCCCATATGTGGCCCTAAACTGTTTCCTTGAAATACGACAGGGCTCCGAAGTGAGAGAGCGCTATGCGCATTTGAATACTACGTTAGGGATGCATAGGGGTGGACATAGGGGTATTCTACGCCAATGATTCCCAAACAGGGTGCCTCCAGCTGTTGCTAAACTCCCAGCATGCCTGGAAAGTCAGTGGCTGTCCAGAAATGCTGGGAGTTGTTATTTTGCAACAGCTGGAGGCTCCGTTTTGGAAACACTGCCATGCAATACGTTTTTTCATTTTTATTGGGAGGGGGGATAGTGTAAGGGGCTGTATATGTAGTGTTTTACCCTTTATTATGTGTTCGTGTAGTGTAGTGTTTTTAGGGTGCATTCGAACTGGCGTGTTACGGTGAGTTTTCAGCTAGGAGTTTGCTCTCCGGCAAATTTGCCACAAATTGCCGCAGCCCAAACTTGAAGCAGGAAACTTACTGTAAACCTGCCCATGTGAATGTACCTTGTACGCTCAAATTTGGAGGGCAAACCTCCTGCTGTTTCGAAACTACAAATCCCAGCATTACTGACAGACCGTGCATGCTGGGGGTTGTACTTTTGCAACAGTTGGAGGCACACTGGTTGGAAAACCTTCAGTTAGGTTCTGTTACCTAACTCAGTATTTTCCAACCAGTGTGCCTCCAACTGTTGCAAAACTACAACTCCTAGCATGTACTGATCGCCGAAGGGCATGCTGGGAGATGTAGTTATGCAACAGCTGGAGTTATGCAACTACAACTCCCAGCATGCCAAGATAGCTGTTTGCTGTTTGGGCATGCTGGGAGTTGTAGTTTTGCAAAATCTGGAGGGCTACAGTTTACAGACTGTAGCCCTCCAGATGTTGTTAGGCAACTCACCGGCTTCCGTAGGATCCAGTGAGCCAGCCGCACGTCATCGCTGTCCGCCGATTTCCGCCGCCTGCTGCCTCCGGATAGGTAAGTGGATCTTCTGCCGTCGGTCCTCTTCGATTTCCCCATAATGCCCGGCCTATTGTGGGTGGGCAGAACGGGGAAACCGAAAGTTAAACCCCCCGCCCCTGATCTGCTATTGGTTGTCGCTTATGGCGATCAATAGCAGGGATAGGAGGGGTGGCACCCCTGCCACCTCACTCCTATCCCTTGGGATCGTGGGTGTCTTAGACAACCGCGATCCCCCTTATATTCCGGGTCACCATAGACCCGTACGACCCGGAATCGGCGCAAACGCAGGTGTGAATTCACCTGCTATTTGCGCCGATCGCCGACATGGGGGGGGGGGTCTTATGACCCCCTTGGGCATTTGCGCAGGGTGCCTGCTGATCGATATCAGCAGTCACCCCACTCCGATCCCCGCCCAGTGCGCGGCGGGGACCGAAATTCCCACGGGCGTATGAATACGGCCTGGGTCCTTAAGTACCAGGAAGCCAGGGTGTATCCATACGCCCTAGGTCCTTAAGGGGTTAAGGGGCGGGCCTTGACATCACAAGGGGGCAGGGCTGTGACGTCACAATGCTCCGGCCCCTGTATCGCCGGTAATTACGCACAGAGCGAGCACGCTCTGTGCAGTAATAATAGTGGGGTGACACAGCGGAGATCCCGGGGGTCCCCAGCAGCGGGACCCCGGCGATCTGACATCTTATCCCTTATCCATTGGATAGGGGATAAGATGTCTAGAGGCGCAGTACCCCTTTAAGGACTAGAGCAATTTTTCCACATCTGACCACTGTCACTTTAAGCATTAATAACTGGGATGCTTTTACTTATGAATTTGATTCTGAGATTGTTTTTTCATGACATTTTCTACTTTAACATGGTGGTAAATTTTTGTCGATAGTTGCATCATTTCTTGGTAAAAAAAATCAAAAATTTCATTAAAAATTAAAAAAGTTAGCATTTTTCTAATTTTGAAGCTCTCTGCTAGTAAGGAAAATAGACATACCAAATAAATGATATATTGATTCACATATACAATATGTCTACTTTATGTTTGCATCATAAAGTTGACATGTTTTTATGTTTGGAAGAAATCAGAGGGCTTCAAAGTTCAGAAGCAATTTTCCCTCAAACAAAATGGCATTCAGAAAGTATGTTAACCCTCTAGGTGTTTCACAGGAATAGCAGCAAAGTGAAGGAGAAAATTCTTAAAAACAAAATTTTTTACACTAACATGTTCTTGTAGACCTAGTATTTTTTATTTTTAACTTGAAGAAGATATGGAAATAACTCACGACACTATGTTCATGCTTCATTCATTTATTCCCACAAGAGGCCATTTCTCATGTCGGGAGGGGGGAGAAGAAACGCGACGATGGACGTTCGTTTCGCGCCTACACGCCGAGGGACCAGCAGAAACGGCGTGTAGCCGCGAAACGAACGTCCGTCGTGCAGTATCTCTATACATCCTCACTGAGCATTGGTAAATGCCATGCTTAAGACTGTTGTACAATTGCATTACGGGTTGAGTCGAAGCGAGTTAATAAGTGGAAGTTGTAGCAGTGCCGACTGCGTTCTCTTGCAAAAAATCTTTTTTTTATTTTTACAAAGGGTAAAAGGAGAAAAAGACCCCAAAAATGTGTAAACCAAGTAAAGGAAATACCTCACATGTGAACGTAAAGTGCTCTGTGGGTGCAATAGAGGGCTCAGAAGCGAAGGAGCGATAATGGGATTTTGGAGAGTAAATTTTGCTGAAATGCTTTTTGGGGGGGCATGTCGCATTTAGGAACCCTCTAAGGTGCCATAACAGAAAGGAAAAAAACACATGGCGTACTATTTTGGAAACTACACCCCTCATGGCATGTCAAAAGGGGTAGAGTGAGCCTTAAAGGGGTATTCCAGGCAATTTACGTCCTGTGCATAACCGCGGGCATCGGAGCGATGCCCGTGTCATGCGCAGCTGATCCCGGCTGCTGATCGCAGCCAGGGACCCGCCGGCAATGGCCGACGCCCGCGACCTTGCGGGCGTCCGCCATTAACCCCTCAGGTGTCAGGATCAATACAGATCCCGGCATCTGCGGCAGTGCGTGATTTGAATGATCGGATCGCCCGCAGCGCTGCTGCGGGGATCCGATCATTCAGAATGCCGCACGGAGGTCCCCTCACCTTCCTCCTTCAGGCTCTCGGCGTCTCCTGCTCTGGTCTGAGATCGAGCAGACCAGAGCATAAGATCGCCGATAACACTGATCTTTTCTATGTCCTATACATAGAACAGATCAGTATTAGCAATCATGGTATTGCTATGAAAAGTCCCCTATGGGGATTATTCAAGTGTAAAAAAAAATTTAAAAAATGTAAAAGTAAAAAAAAAGTGAAAAATCCCCTCCCCCAATAAAAAAGTAAAACGTCCATCTTTTCCTATTTTACCCCCAAAAAGCGTAAAAAATAAATTTTATAGACATATTTGGTATCGCCGCGTGCGTAAATGTCCGAACTATTAAAATAAAATGTTAATGATCTCGTACAGTGAACGGCGTGAACGAAAAAAAAAAAGTCCAAAATTGCTACTTTTTTAATACATTTTAAGCACAACAATAATAGAAAAGTACGTAATAATGGGTATCATTTTAATCGTATTGACCCTCAGAATAAAGAACACACGTCATTTTTACCATAAATTGTACGGCGTGAAAACGAAACCTTCCAAAATTAGCAAAATTGCGTTTTTCTTTTTAATTTCCCCACAAAAAGTGTTTTTTGGTTGCGCCATACATTTTATGATATAATGAGTGACTTTACAAAAGGACAACTGGTCGCGCAAAAAACAAGCCCTCATACAAGTCTGTGAATGAAAATATAAAAGAGTTATGATTTTTAGAAGGCGAGGAGGAAAAAATGAAAACTTAAAAATTAAATTGTCTGAGTCCTTAAGGCCAAAATGGGCTGAGTCCTTAACCCCTTAGCGACGCAGGACGTATATTTACGTCCTGCGCCGGCTCCCGCGATATGAAGCGGGATCGCGCCGCGATCCCGCATCATATCGCGTCTGTCCCGGCGCTAATCAACGGCCGGGACCCGCGGCTAATACCACACATCGCCGATCGCGGCGATGTGCGGTATTAACCCTTTAGAAGCGGCGGTCAAAGCTGACCGCCGCTTCTAAAGTGAAAGTGAAAGTGACCCGGCTGCTCAGTCGGGCTGTTCGGGACCGCCGCGGTGAAATCGCGGCGTCCCGAACAGCTGATCGGACACCGGGAGGGCTCTTACCTGCCTCCCCGGTGTCCGATCGACGAATGACTGCTCCGTGCCTGAGATCCACGCCAGTTAATGCACGCCAGTGATCAGCATTAGAGATCAGTGTGTGCAGTGTTATAGGTCCCTATGGGACCTATAACACTGCAAAAAAAATGTAAAAAAAAAGTGTTAATAAAGGTCATTTAACCCCTTCCCTAATAAAAGTTTGAATCACCCCCCTTTTCCCATAAAAAAAATAAAACAGTGTAAAAAAAATAAAAAATAAACATATGTGGTATCGCCGCGTGCGTAAATGTCCGAACTATAAAAATATATCATTAATTAAGCCGTACGGTCAATGGCGTACGCGCAAAAAAATTCCAAAGTCCAAAAAAGCGTATTTTGGTCACTTTTTATATCATTAAAAAATGAATAAAAAGTGATCAAAAAGTCCGATCAAAACAAAAATCATACCGATAAAAACTTCAGATCACGGCGCAAAAAATGAGTCCTCATACCACCCCATACGTGGAAAAATAAAAAAGTTATAGGGGTCGGAAGATGACATTTTTAAACGTATAAATTTTCCTGCATGTAGTTATGATTTTTTCCAGAAGTGCGACAAAATCAAACCTATATAAGTAGGGTATCATTTTAACCGTATGGACCTACAGAATAAAGATAAGGTGTCATTTTTACCGAAATATGCACTGCGTAGAAACGAAAGCCCCCAAAAGTTACAAAATGGCGGGTTTTTTTCGATTTTGTCGCACAATGATTTTTTTTTCCGTTTCGCCGTGCATTTTTGGGTAAAATGACGAATGTCACTGCAAAGTAGAATTGGCGACGCAAAAAATAAGCCATAATATGGATTTTTAGGTGGAAAATTGAAAGGGTTATGATTTTTAAAAGGTAAGGAGGAAAAAACGAAAGTGCAAAAACGGAAAAACCCTGAGTCCTTAAGGGGTTAAAGGAGTAGTCCAGTGGTGATTCAGTGGTGAGCAACTTATCCCCTATCCTAAGGATAGGGGATAAGTTGCAGATCGCGGGGGGTCCGACCGCTGGGGCCCCCTGCGATCTCCTGTACGGAGCCCCGACAGCCCGCTGGAAGGGGGCGTGTCGACCTCCGCACGAGGCGGCGGCCGACACGCCCCCTCAATACAACTCTATGGCAGAGCCGAAGCGCTGCCTTCGGCAATCTCCGGCTCTGCCATAGAGATGTATTGAGGGGGTGTGTCGGCCGCCGCCTCGTGCGGGGGTCGACACCCGCTATCTCGGCGGAGAGCCGGGGCCCCGTACAGAGAGATTGCAGGGGGCCCCAGCGGTCGGACCCTCCGCGATCTCAAACTTATCCCCTATCCTTAGGATAGGGGATAAGTTTTTCACCACTGGACTACCC
Organism: Hyla sarda; assembly: GCF_029499605.1. NCBI lineage: Eukaryota > Metazoa > Chordata > Amphibia > Anura > Hylidae > Hyla > Hyla sarda. The sequence continues at coordinate 359,840,845 of NC_079192.1, forward strand.
CTTTAAGGGGTGAACAATCCATGGGTGTTTGACGACTTTTTGGTAAAGTCGGATGTGTAAATACATTTTTTTTTTTTTTTTTTACAAAAATGCAGTTTTCCCCCCAAATGTACAATTTTTACAAGATGTAATAGGAGAAATGTCCCCCAAAACTTGTAACCCATTTCTTCTGAGTATGGAAATACCCCATGTGTGGACGTAAAGTGCGCTGTGGCTGCAGTACAATGCTCAGAAGAGAAGGAGCCACAATTGGCTTTTGGAAAGAAAATTTAGCTGAAATTGTTTTTGGGGGCATGTCACATTTAGGTAGCCCCTATGGTGCCAGAACAGCAAAGAAAGCACCACATGGCACACTATTTGGAAACAACACCCCTCAAGGAAAGTAACAAGGAGTACAGTGAGCCTTTATTTTGACAAATTTTCACAAAAGTTGGACGTGAAAATGAAAAATTGTTTTTTTTTTTTTTTTTTCCTAAAATGCTGGTGTTACCCCAAATTTTTCATTTTCACAAGGGGTAATAGGAGAAATGTTAAAATTTTAAAAAGTTAAACATTTTGGGAGTTTTTTCTCCTGAGTATGGAAATACCCCATATGTGGATGTAAAGTGCTCTGCGGGGGAACTACAATGTTCAGAAGAGAAGGAGCGCCATTGGGCTTTTGGAGAGAGAATTTGTTTGGAATAAGTCGGGGACCATGTACGTTTACAAAGCCCCCGTGGTGCCAGAACAGTGGACCCCCCCACATGTGACCCCATTTTGGAAACTACACATCACGGAATGTAATAAGGGGTGCAGTGAGCACTTACACCCCACTGGCATTTGACAGATCTTTGGAACAGTGGGCTGTGCAAATGAAAAATAAAATTTTTCATTGTCACAGACCACTGTTACAAAAATCTGTAAGACACCTGTGGGGCGTAAATGCTCACTGCACCCTACATTCCTTGAGGGGTGTAGTTTCAAAAATGAGGTCACATGTGGAGGGTGGTCCACTGTTCTGGCACCATGGGGGCTTTGTAAATGCACATGACCTTCAATTCCAGACACATTCTCCAAATGGCGCTCCTTCTCATCTGAGCCCTGTAGTGCACCAGCAGAGCACTTTACGTCCACAAATGGGATATTTGTATACTCAGAAAAAATTGGTGTGACAAATTATGGGGGGATTATTTCCTATTACCCCTTGTGAAAATGAAAACGTTCATCTTCATGTCCAAATTTAACGAAAATACTTCAAAAACCTGTGGGGTGTTAAGGCTCACTATACCCCTTATGTTCTGTGAGGGGTGTAGTTTCCAAAATGGGGTCACATGTGTTTTTTTTTTGTTTTGCGTTCATGTCAGAACCGCTGTAACGATCAGCCACCCCTGTGCAAATCACCTCAAATGTACATGGTGCTCTCATTCATGAGCCTTGTTGTGCGCCCGCAGAGCATTTTACATCCACATATGGGGTATTTCCGTACTCAGGAGAAATTGCATGACAAATTTTGGGGGTCTTTTTTTTTCCTTTTACCTCTTGTGTATATGAAAATTATGGGGCAACACTAGCGTGTTAGTGTAAAAAAACATTTATTTTTTTTTTTTTTACAAGAAGATGCCAGAGTAGACCCAAATTTTACCTTTTCATAAGGAGTAAAAGGAGAAAAATCCCACCAAAATGATTTGGGCAATTTCTCCCGAGTACAGACATACCCCATATGTGGCCCTAAACTCTTGCCTTGAAATACGATAGGGCTCTGAAGTGAGAGAGCGCCATGCACATTTGAGGCCTAAATTAGGGATTTGCATGGAACGGCCCCGGATGCAAGAATTACACTTGCCTCCAATACCAAAATTACCCTACAGCAGTGTTGCCCAAACAGGGTGCCTCCAGCTGTTGCAAAACTCCCAGCATGCCTGGACAGTCAACGGCTGTCCTGCAATACTGGGAGTTGTTGTTTTGCAACAGCTGGAGGCTCCGTTTTGGAAACAGTGCCGTACCATACCTTTTTTCTATTTTTATAGGGGGGGGGGGGGGGAACGGGACAGAACATGTAAGGGGGTGTATATGTATATGTAGTATTTTACTTTTCATTTTGTGTAGGTGTAGTGAAGTGTAGTGTTTTTAGGGTACAATCACACGGGCGGGGGTTCAGAGTTTCCCACTGGGAGTTTGAGCTGCAGCGGTAAATTTGCGCCATCTCAAACTTGCAGCGAGCAACCCACTGTAAACCCCTGCTGGTGTGAATGTTGCAAAACTAGCTGGGGGTTGTAGTTATGTAACGGCTGGAGGAAGAGTGGTTGCAAAACACAGAGTTTGTTGCTTAACTCTGTGTTTGCCAACCCGTGTACATCCAGCTGTTGCAAAACTACAACTCCCAGCATGAATTGTCTCTCAGTGCATGCTGGGAGATATAGTTTTGCTACAGCTGAAGACACGCGGGTTGGGAAACATTGAGTTAGAAAACAGACAATGTTTCCCAACCAGCGTGCCTCCAGTTGTTGCAAAACTACAACTCCCAGCATGCCCAGACAGTCGAAGGACATGTTGGGAGTTGTAGTTATGCAACAACTGGAGGAGAACAGTTTGCAGACCACTGTGTAGTGGTCTCCAAAATGTAGCCCTCCAGATGTTGCAAAACTACAACTCCCAACATGTCCTTCGACTGTCTGGGCATGCTGGGAGTTGTAGTTTGGCAACATCTGAAGGGCTACAGATTGGAAACCACAGGGCATGTTGGGAGTTGTAGTTATGTAACAACTGGAGAACAGTTTGGAGACTACTGTGCAGTGGTCTCCAAACTGTGCCCTTCCAGATGTTGCAACACCCAGCATACCGAGACTGTCCAGGCATGCTGGGAGTTGTAGTTCTGCACCATCTGAAGGGCCAGATGTTACAGAACTACAAATCCCTGCATGCCTGCTATGTCTGGGCATGCTGAGAGTTGTAGTTTTGCAACATCTGAAAGGACACAGTTTGTAGACCACTGCACAGTGGTCTCCAAACTTTGGCCCTCCAGATGTTGCAACTCCCAGCATGCCCAGACAGCCAAAGGCTCCGCCGCCGATGCCTCCTCTCTGCTGCCGGTCCCCGCTTGTTGTCAGGTAACTGCAGCCGATCCCCCCGCATCAACGGCATCCGCACCATCGCCGCCATCTTCCCCCACTCTGCCCAGACTTCTGGGGGCGGGCAGAGCGGGGGATCTGAACTTTCACCACCTGCCCCTGTGCTGGGATTCACATGTGCTGGGACCGGCCAATCACAGGGGACAGGAGGAGGTGGCACCCTGCCACCTCACTCCTATCCTTTAGGATGATTGGGGCTGTCCCTGACAGCTTCCATCATCCCTATTTTCCGGGCGATCAAGTCACCAAGACCCGATCACCCCAGAAAAGCCGTGATTCGCTGGGTTTGCACAGGGTGCCTGCTGAATGATTTCAGCAGGCATCCCAGTCCGGTCCCGCCCGGCGATCATCGGGACCCGGAATTCCCACGGGCGTACAGATACGCCCTTGGTCCTTAACCCCTTAAGGACGAGCGCCATAAATGTACGGAGCTGCTAAGATGTTCTTAGCGTACAGAGCCGTACATTTACAGCGCAGCTTTCCTTGATCACTGCGTCTCTGGACGTGGTGATCGGAACGGGATGACTGCTGATATCTATCAGCAGCCATTCCGGCATATCGCCCAGGAGGGTCCTGAGACCTCCCTATGTCGGCGATTGCGGCAAATAACACGTCAATTCAGGCCGACTATTTGCCGCTATTCCGGGTCAATCCGGTCTCAGGTGACCCCGTGACCCAGAAAAAAAAAAGGGTAAATGGGGCTGTCCGAGCAATCACGGACCTGCTGGGGACGGCGATCGGAGCGGAGATCGGCGCCGGCGGGGGTCTCCTACCTTGCCCTGGTCTGGCGGGGGGTCCCCTCGTGTGCGGTGGCGTCGAAAGGAGCAGCAGGATCGCGGCAGGATACAGCGTGGCGATCCCGACGGCAGGATACAGCAGGAGGTGAGGTCTGTTGTAGTTTTGCAACAGCTGGAGTTGCAACTACAACTCCCAGCATGCCCTTTGGTAGCCTGTGCATGCTGGGAGTTGTAGTTTTGCAACAGCTGGAGGCACATTTTTTATAAGAAAAAGTGTGCATTCACTGTTGCATAACTACAACTCCCAGCATGCACAGACTACCAAAGGGCATGCTGGAAGTTGTAGCAGTGTGCCTCCAGCTGTTGCAAAACTACAACTCTCAGCATGCCCTTCGACTGTCAATGCATGCTGATTGTTGCAGTTTTGCAACAGCTGGAGACACATTGGTTGTGAAACAGAGTTTTTTACCTAACTCAGTGCTTTGCAACCAGTGTGCCTCCAGCTGCTGCTAAAATACAACTCACAGCATGCACTGAGAGACTGTACATGCTGGGAGTTGTGGTTTTGCAACAGCTGGAGGCACACTGGTTACAAAACACCGAGTTAAGTAACAAACGCTCAGTGTTTCGCAACCAATGTGCCTCCAGCTGTTGCATAACTACAACTCCCAGCATGTATGGTCTGTCAGTGCATGCTGGGAGTTGTAGTTTTGCAACAGCTGGAGGTTTGCCACCCCCCCCCCATGTGAATGTACAGGGTACATTCACGCGGGTGGGTTTACAGCAAGTTTTCTGCTGCAAGTTTGAGATGCGGCAAATTTTCAGCCGCAGCTCAAACTCCCAGCGAGAAACTCACTGTAAATCCGACCGTGTGAATGTATCCTAAAAACACTACACAAAATAAAAAGTAAAACACCGCATCTCCCCCCCCACCCCCATAAAAAAAAAAAAACCATCTTGTACGGCACTGTTTCCAAAACAGGGCCTCCAGCTGTTGAAAAAAAGAAAGACAACAATTCCCAGTATTGCCGGACAGCCACTGACTGTCCAGGCATGCTGGGAGTTTTGCAACAGCTGGAGACACCCTTTTTTGGGAAACACTGCCGTGGGATATTTTTGTGGTGGATTCAAATCCCCAATTTAGGCCTCAAATGCGCATGGCGCTCTCTCGCTTTTGAGCCCTGTAGTATTTCAAGGAAACAGTTTAGGGCCACATATGGGGTATCTCCGTATACAAGCTGGTGTTGCCCCATACTTTTAATTTTCACAAGCGGTAAAAGGAAAAAAAAGACCCACAAAATTTGTAACGCAATTTCTCCTGAATATGGAAATATCCCATACGTGGGCGTAAAACGTTCTGTGGACGCACAACAAGGCTCAGGATTAAGAGCGCACTATGTACATTTGAGGTCTAAATTGGTGATTTGCACAGGCAGGGGTGTGGAAATTTTATAAAAAACTACTTGTCCACGGGACTAAAATGGAGCAAAATTTGTCCCTCATGACGATCCACTTGTCCGGGCCAATTTTCGCTTTTACGCTCTTGTTTTTTTCCTCCTCGCCCTATAATAGCCATAACTACCTACTATAAGGATAAGGATATCTTTTAATCTTTCAATAACATATTCTCTGAACCAAAAAAAAATATATATATATATATAAAATAATCAGTGAAGTGAAATTGAAATAGTAAAAGATAATTTAGCAGATTTGGTGGTTTTTCTTTTCTGCGCCATTTACCTTGTGGTTGAGATAACATGTTAGTTTTATACTTTAGGCCGCCTGATTACAGCGATACCAGATTTGTATCGTTTACGTCATGTTTTACTAATTCTGGACTTTTTCAAATTTTTTTATTTGCCATTTTTTAACCCCTGTAGCTTTATTTTTTTCCGCATACCAGGCTGTATGAGGGCTCATTTTTTGCGCCATAATCTGTTTTTTGTATCGGTACCATTTTGGTATTGATCTGACTTTTTAATCACTTTTTAACTTTTTTTTCTGGGATATTATAAAAATTGCAAATCTGTGGTTTGGTATTTTTTTACATTTACCGTACGGGACACATAATGTTATATTTTAATAGGTTGTACAATTACGCACGAAGCGATACCAAATATGTTTATTTTTATTATGTTTGCATGTTTTTATATAGGAAAAGGGGGTGATTTGAACTTTTAACATGGAAGGGGTTAATGCAGCGGTCTTTAAACTGTGGCCCTCCAGATGTTGCAAAACTACAACTCCCAGCATGCCCGGACAGCCAATGGCTGTCCTGGCATGCTGGGAATTGTAGTTTTGTAACATCTGGAGGGGCACACTTTGAAGACCACTAGGTTAATGTGTGTCATTCAAACTTTTATTAAAACTTTTTTTTTTTTTTTTTTTTTTTACACTTTATTACACTTATAGGAGGAATCATTAGATTCCTCATACAGATGAGTAGAGTTCTATTGAACTCTATTAATCTGTGAGCTCTGTGATCCATTGATAGAGCCTGGTCCAGCCAGGATCTATCAATGACAGAGCCGGGACAGGAGGAAGCAGAGGTAAGTCCTCCGGCTACCTCCATAGTGGATCGCCCCCCTGCGATCGCGCTGCGGGGGGGCGATCCACCCCCACTAGCCCACCAGGGAGCATTCACATCTCCCTTTAGACGCCGCTGTCAGCTTTGACAGCGGCGATCTAAAGGGTTAATAGCCAGCCGCGGCGATCGCCGCATGCTGGCTATAAGCGGCGGCCCCCGGCTACTGAGAACAGCCGGGGGCTGCAGAGTATGGAGCGGACAGGAATCCCCGAGCCCGCTCCATACATACTGCAGAGCGCCGCATGCATCTCCCCGTGCAGACGTGCCTCCTCCCCTCAGCTCTCCGAAGCTACAGCTGGGGGGAGTGAAGGCAGAGGACGCAGGTCTGCACGGGGAGCAAGAAGCCACACCCCCTCATCTCCCCCCCGCATGTCTGCAGAGCAGGGGAGAGAAGACAAATACACAGCTTCTCATCTCCCCTGCTCTGCTTCGGAGGACACAGGCTGCAGAGTATGGAGCGGGCAGGAGTCGGGAGCCCGCTCCATACAGACTGCAGATCCGCCGCACTTGTCAGGTCCGGCCCTGCTTGCCCGAAGCTGGGCTAAGGGCCGGACAAATTCACCTGCCCGGCGCCCAAAACTGCTAGTCCCGGGCGTCGGGCGATAGAAATTCCACATCCCTGACAGGGGTGGCTGATTTTACAGCGGATTTGACATAAACGCAAAACAATAAATTCCCACGTCTGAGAAACTACGTGACAAATTTTCATTAAAGTTGGATGGGAAAATGAATAAGAAATATTTTTTTCACTAAAATGCTGGTGTTACCCTACATTTTTCATTTTCACAAGGGAGAATAGGAAAATTGCCCTCTAAAATTTGTAACCCCATTTCTTCTGAGTAAGAACATACCCCATATGTGAATGTAAAGTGCTCTGCTGGCGCACTACAATGCTCAGAAGAGAAGGAGCGCCATTGAGATTTTGGAGAGAGAATGCGTCCGAAATTGAAGGCCATGTGTGTTTAAAAAAAAAAACATAGTGCCAGAACAGTGGACCCCCCCCCTACATGTGACCCCATTTTGGATACTACACCCCTCACGTAATGTAATTTGGGGTACAGTGAGCATTTACACCCCACAGGTGTCTGACAGATTTTTGGAACAGTGGTCCGTGAAAATGAAAATTTTTATTTTTCAATTGCACAGCCCACTGTTCCATAGATCTGTCAAACGCCAGTGGGGTGTAAATGTTCACTGCACCCCTTATTAAATTCTGTGAAGGGTGTGGTTTCCAAAATGGGGTCACATGTGGGAGGTCCACTGTTCTGGCGCCATGGGGGGCGTTGTAAACGCACATGGCCTTCGACTTCTATTCCAACCAAATTCTCTCACCAAACGCTAAATGGCGCTCCTTCTCTTCTGAGAATTGTAGTTCGCCCGCAGAGCAATTTACATCCACATATGGGGTATTTCCATACTCAGAAGAAATGGGGTTACACATTTTGGGAGGCTTTTTCTCCTATTACCCCTTGTGAAAATGAACAATTTGGGGTAACATCAGCATTTTAGTGAAAAAAATCTAATTTTTCATTTTCCTGTCCAACTTTAGCGGAAATTTGTCAAACACCTGTGGGGTGTTAAGGCTCATTGTACCCATTGTTACGTTCCTTGAAGGGTGTAGTTCCCAAAATAGTATGCCATGTGTTTTTTTTTTCTGTTCTTGCAACATAGGGGCTTCCTAAATTCGACATGCCACCAAAAACCATTTCTGCTAAATTTGCTTTCCAAAAGCCAAAATGTGACTGATTCTTTTCTGAGCACTGTAGTGTACCAGCAGTGAACTTGACGTCCACACATGGGGTATATCCATACTCAGAAGAGATGGGGTTACAAATTTTGGGTGGCATTTTCCCCTATAACCCCTTGCAAAAATGTTAAATTTTGGGGAAAATCAGCATTTTAGTGAAAAAAAAAAATATTCATCTACAAATCCGACTTTAACGAAAAGTCGTCAAACACCTGTGGGGTGTTGAGGCTCACTGTACTCCTTTTTACGTTCCTTGAGGGGTGTAGATTCCAAAATAGTATGCCATGTTGTTTTTTTTTTTTTGCTGTTCTGGCACCATAGGGGCTTCCTAAATGTGACATGCCCCCCAAAAACCATTTCAGAAAAACTTACTCTCCAAAATCCCATTGTTACTCCTTCCCTTCTGAGCCCTCTAGTGCACCCACAGAGCACTTGACATCCACCTATGAGGTTTCTCCTTACTCATGAGAAATTGGGTTACAAATTTTGGGGGGCTTTTTCTCCTTTTACACCTTGTAAAATTTCAAAAACTGGGCCTACAAGAACATGAGAGAGTAAAAAATGAAGATTTTTAATTTTCTCCTTCATTTTGCTGCTATTCCTATGAAACACCTAAAGGGTTAACACTTTCTGAATGTCATTTTGAATACTTTGGGGGGTGCAGTTTTTATAATGGGGTCATTTATGGGGTATTTCTAATATGAAGACCCCTCAAATCCACTTCAAAACTGAACTGGTCCCTGAAAAATTCTGATTTTGAAAATTTTGTGAAAAATTGGAAAATTGCTGCTGAACTTTGAAGCCCTCTGATGTCTTCCAAAAGTAAAAACATGTCCACTTTATGATGCAAATATAAAAGTAGACATATTGTATGTGTGAATCAACATATAAATTATCTGGAATATCCGTTTTCCTTACAAGCAGAGAGTTTCAAAGTTAGAAAAATGCAAACTTTTCAAAATTTTCATGAAATTTGGGGATTTTTCACCAAGAAAGGTTGCAAGTAATGATGAAAATTTACCACTGTGTTAAAGTAGAATATGTCACAAAAAAACTCTCTCGGAATCAGAATAATCGGTAAAAGCATCCCAGAGTTATTAAGGCATAAAGTGATAGTGGTTAGAATTGCAAAAAAGGGCTCAGTCCTTAAAGGGGTACTCCGCCCCTGGCATCTTATCCCCTATCCAAAGGATAGGGGATAAGATGTTAGATCGCCGCGGTCCCGCTGCTGGGGACCCCGGGGATCGCCACTGCAGCACCCCGCCATCATTACTGCATAGAGCAAGTTCGCTCTGTGCGTAATGACGGGCGATACAGGGGCCAGAGCAGCGTGACGTCATGGCTCCGCCCCTCATGACATCACGGCCCGTCCCCTTAATGCAAGTCTATGGCAGGGGGCGTGGCGACCACCACGCCCCCTTCCCATAGACTTGTATTGACGGGGGCGGGCCGTGATGTCACGAGGGGTGGAGCCGTGTCGTAACGATGCTCCGGCCCCTGTATTGCCCGTCATTACGTGCAGAGCGATCTCACTCTGCGCAGTAATGATAGCGGAGTGCTGCAGCAGTGATTCCCGGTGTCCCCAGCAGCGGGACCCCGGCGATCTTACATCTTATCCCCTATCCTTTGGATAGGGGATAAGATGTCTAGGGGCGGAGTACCTCTTTAAGTGGTTAAAGGGGTATTCCAGGCCAAAACTTTTTTTTATATATCAACTGGCTCCGGAAAGTTAAACAGATTTGTAAATTACTTCTATTAAAAAATCTTAATCCTTCCAATAGTTATTAGCTTCTGAAGTTGAGTTGTTGTTTTCTGTCTAACTGCTCTCTGATGACTCACGTCCCGGGACGTGACATCATCATTGAGCAGTTAGACAGAAAACTTCAGAAGCTAATAACTATTGGAAGGATTAAGATTTTTTTTATAGAAGTAATATACAAATGTGTTTAACTTTCCGGAGCCAGTTGATATATAAAAAAAAAGGTTTTTGCCTGAAATACCCCTTTAACGCCTTAAGGACTTAGCCCTTTTTCCCCTTAAGGACTCGGCCGTTTTTTGCAATTCTGACCACTGTCACTTTAAACATTAATAACTCTGGAATGCTTTTAGTTATCATTCTGATTCTGAGATTGTTTTTTCGTGACATATTCTACTTTAACATAGTGGTAAAATGTTATGGTAACTTGCATCCTTTCTTGGTGAAAAATCCCAAAATTTGATGAAAATTTTTTTTGATTCATATACAATATGGCAACTTTATGTTTGCATCATAAAATTTATGAGTTTTTACTTTTGGAAGACACCAGAGGGCTTCAAAGTTCAGCAGAAATTTTCACATTTTTCACAAAATTTTCAAACTATTTTTCAGGGACCAGTTCAGTTTTGAAGTGGATTTGAAGGGTCTTCATATTAGAAATACCCAATAAAATACCCCATTATAAAAACTACACCCCCAAAGTATTCAAAATGACATTCAGTCAGTGTTTTAACCCTTTAGGTGTTTCACAGGAATAACAGCAAAGTGAAGGAGAAAATTCACAATCTTAATTTTTTACACTCGCATGTTCTTGTAAACCCAATTTTTGAATTTTTGCAAGTGGTAAAAGGAGAAAATGTTTACTTGTGTTTGTAGCCCAATTTCTCTCAAGTAAGCACATACCTCATATGTCTATGTAAAGTGTTCGGCGGGCGCAGTAGAAGGCTCAGAAGGGAAGGAGAGACAAGGGGATTTTGGAGAGAACATTTTTCTGAAATGGTTTTTGGGGGGCATGTCACCTTTAGGAAGCCCCTAGGGTGTCAAAACAGCAAAAAAAAAAACACATGGCATACCATTTTGGAAACTAGACCCCTCGGGGAATGTAACATGGGATAAAGTGAGCCTTTATACCCCACAGGTGTTTCATGACTTTTGCAAATGTAAAAAAAAATGTTTTACCTAAAATTTGAAGCCCAATTTCTTCTGATTCAGAAAACACCCCATATGGGGGTGAAAAAGGCTCTGCTGGCGCACTACAGGTCTCAGAAGAGGAGTAGTCACATTTGGCTTTTTGGAAAAAATTTTGCTCTGGGAGCATGCCGCATTTAGGAAGCCCCTATGGTGCCAGGACAGCAAAAAAACAAAACCCCACATGGCATACCATTTTGGAAACTAGACCCCTTGGGGAACGTAACAAGGGGTTAAGTGAACCTTTATACCCCACAGGTGTTTCACGACTTTTGCATATGTAAAAAAAAAAAATTTTTTTTTTACCTAAAAATGCTTGTTTTACCAAAAAAATTTACATTTTTATAAAGGGTATAAGCAGAAAATACCCCCCAAAATATGTAACACAATTTCTCCCGAGTACGGCGATACCCCATATGTGACCCTAAACTGTTGCCTTGAAATACGACAGGGCTCCAAAGTGAGAGCGCCATGCCCATTTGAGGCCTAAATTAGGGACTTGCATAGGGGTGGACATGTACGCCAGTGATTCCCAAACAGGGTGCCTCCAGCTGTTGTAAAACTCCCAGCATGCCTAGACAGTCAGTGGCTGTCTGGTAATACTGGGAGTAGTTGTTTTGCAACAGCTGGAGGCTCCATTTTGGAAACAGTGGCGTACCAGACGTTTTTCATTTTTATTGGGGAGGGGGGCTGTGTAGGGATATGTGTATATGTAGTGTTTTTTACTTTTTATTTTGTGGTAGTGTAGTGTTTTTAGGGTACAGTCGCACGGGCGGGGGTTCACAGTAGCTTCTCGCTGGCAGTTTGAGCCGCAGCTCAAACTTGCAGCCGGATACTTACTGTAAACCTCTGCCCATGTGAGTGTACCCTGTACATTCACATTGGGGGGAACATCCAGCTGTTGCAAAACTACAACTCCCAGCATGCGCTGACAGACTGTACATGCTGAGTTTTAGTTTTGCAACAGCTGTAGGTACATTGGTTATGTATCACTGAGTTTGTGACCTAACTCAGTGTTTCACAACCAGTGTGCCTCCAGCTGTTGCAAAACTACAACTCCCAGCATGTATATTGCATGCTAGAAGTTGTAGTTTGCAACAGCTGGAGGCACACCGGTCGTGAAACACTGAGTTAGGTAAAAAAAACAGTGTGCCTTCAGCTGTTGCAAAACTACAACTCCCAGCATGCACCATACATGCTGGGAGTTGTAGTTTTGCAACAGCTGGAGGCACCACTACAACTCCCAGCATGCACTTTAGCTGTTTGTGCAAGCTGGGAGTTGTAGTTATATAACAGCTGAAGGTACACTTTTTCACAGAAAAAATGTGCCTCCAGCTGTTGCAAAACTATAAGTCCCAGCATGCCCATAAGGGAATGCTGGGAGTTGTGGTGGTCTGCCTCCTGCTGTTGCATAACTACAGCTCCCAGCATGCCCTTTTTGCATGCTGGGAGCTGTTGCTAAGCAATAGCAGGAGGCTGTCAATCACCTCCAACTGCTGCTCCACGCCGCTGCACACAGTCCCTCGCCGCCGCCTCCACCCCTGGGGCCCCGATCCCAACAGGGACGCCGGGGATCGGGGTCCCCAGCTGCCGGGGTCAACTTCCCGCACCCGCTCATGTCCTCCGGAAGAGGGGCGGAGCGGGTTGCGGGAGTGACACCCGCAGCAGGTGCCCTGATTCGTCGGCCGGTAAACCGGCCGACGAATCAGGGCGATCGTGAGGTGGCACCAGTGCCACCTCACTCCTGCTGGCTATGGCCCCGATCAGCCAGTAATTCTGGGTCACCGGAGACCCGATTGACCCGGAATCGCCGCAGATCGCTGGGCTGAATTGTCCAGCGATCTGTGGCCATCGCCGACATGGGGGGACATAATGACCCCCCTGGGCGATATGCCGCGATGCCTGCTGAACGATTTCAGCAGGCATCCGGCTCCGGTCCCCAACCGGCTAGTGGTGGGGACCGGAATTCCCATGGGCATATGGATATGCCCTGCGTCCTTAAGGACTCTGAATGCAGGGCGTATCCATACGCCCTGCGTCCTGAAGAGGTTAAGGACTCAGGGCATACCTGTACGTCCTGAGTCCGCTCCCGTTCTATAACTGCAAAAAAAAAAAGAGGAAAAAAAAAAATAATAAAGATCGTTTAACCCCTTCCCTAATAAAAGTTTGAATCACCCCCCTTTTCCCATTTAAAAAAAAACTGTAAATAAAAATAAAACATATGTGGTATCGCCGCATTATGAAATGTCCGAATTATAAAAATATATAATTAATTAAACCGCATGTTCAATGGCATATGCGCAAAAATATAAGTCAATCAATACAAAAATGGCACAGCCAAAAATTTCAGATCACGGCGCAAAAAAATGAGCCCTCATACCGCCCCATGCGCAGAAAAATTAAAAAGTTATAGGGGTCAGAGGATGAAAATTTATGTATAAATTTTCCTGCATGTAGTTATGATTTTTTTCAGAAGTACGACAAAATCAAACCTATATAAGTAGGGCATCGTTTTAATCGTATGAACTTACAGAATAAAGGGAAGGTGTCATTTTTACCGCATGCGCCGCTCAGTAGCACGGCCGCGCGATCAGTGAGGGGGTTTTGCATATAGATGTGCAGGGTGGAGTGTCTGCCTGGCAGAAGATTACTTCAGAGTGCCAGGAGCTAGGGTCCAAGCTACGGCCATGCCCCAAGGACCTAATTTGTATATCCCAAAAATGAGCAATAACAGCAGAACATTATGACTGTTCCCGATTCCATAAGTATAATTTTGATCACTATCACCAGCACTACAAGTCTGTACGACAGGTTAGTGCGGGTGATACTGAAGACATATTTGCTTTAATCCCTATGTAGTATAGGGGGGCAGGAGTTATTCAGTTGCAGTTTCAGTTCTGTGTGAGCTGAGGTCTAGTGTGGAGAGGAGCTGGGAGAAGTCTGTGATATTCTGTGATAGAATCTACAGCCACACAGTTTCCAATAACCCCATCGCACAGGTATAGTTCCAAGCCTGGTGATAAGTTAGATGCTCCGGGGGAATATTCTTCAGTCAGTCTAAAGTCAGCTTGGATTATCACAAGTCTAAAGCTTAAGTATAAAATCTGCAGCAACCATAATACAGTCAAGCAAAAGCAGCTACAAGTCCCAGCAAGGCAACAGGCTCCCATAGGCTACTCTCCATCTTCCCTGCTCTGATCTGTACTGTAAAGGATAATACAATCATTCCTGCCTCAGTAAAAGATTTCTGTAAGTTTTTAGTTTTCTGTAACCCTACATCTTCTTCGGTCATTATTGTGTCCAGCGCTTGGTCCAGGAAAACTTTCTAAACCTTGGAACATGGTGGTTAACGCTACCCTGGCGTCACAAATGGAATCACCCCAGTAGTACGCCACAAGGTCACTTATCCTCCTTCTGTCTGTGTGATCCTCTCTCCTTTGCTCCAGGAAATGTCAGCAGCCTGCACTAATAGAGCGCCAATAACACTGATCAATGTTGTTCTAAGCAACAGCATTGTTTAGTGTATGCAAAATTGTTGATTGTAATAGTGAAAAAAATAAATGTATAACAAAAAAGTTAATAAATGTGAATAAGCCCCTTCCCTAATAAAGTTTTAATCACCCACCTTTTCCCATTTTTGAAAAAGAAAAAAAAAAAAAAAGTGGTATTGCCGCATGTACAAATGTGAAAACTACTGAAATATAACATTAAACCGTATCATTAATGGCGTGAATATAAAAAGTCCAAAATTGCTGATTTTTGGTCACTTCATGTGCCAGAAAAAAAAAAAGAATAAAAAGCCATAAAAAATTACCATCAAAATAAGTATGGTACCGATTTGTAAAAAGTGACACAAAGTGAAAGAAAGTATAGGGATCAGAAGAGACGGATTTTATACATACAAATTTTCATACAAAAAGTTATACATTTTTTTTAAGTAGTAAAATAAAACAAAACCTATACAAATTGGTTATCTTTGTAATTGTATGGACCTACGGAATAAAGATAACATGTTATTTTTACTAAGAAGTACACTGGTTAGAAACTTTTGTCCCACAAATAACTTTTTTTTTTGTTTCAACGTAGATTTTTTTGTAACATGATTGATGCAATTACAAAGTACAATTGGTGCCGCAAAAACCAAGCCTCATATGGGTCTGTATGTGGAAAAATAAAATAATTATGGCTATTAGAAGGCGAAGAATTAAAAATGAAAGTCCTTAACCTCTTCAGGACATAGGGCGTATGCATACGCCCTGCATCCCGAGTCCTTAAGGATGTAGGGCGTATACATACGCCCGTGGGAATTCCGGTCCCCACCACTAGCCGGTTGGGGACCGGACCGCGATGCCTGCTGAAATCATTCAGCAGGCATCCTGGCACATCGCCGAGGGGGTCCCTGAGAATCCCTCCCCCCCCCCCCCCCCCCCATGTCGGCGATCTGAGAAACATGCGATTTTCTCCTATTCCGGGCTGATCGGGTCTCTGGTGACCTGATCACCCGGAAAATAGGGATGATCGGAGCTGTCAGTGACAGCCCCAATCATCCTGAGGGATATGAACGAGGTTGCAGCACTGCGATCTCCTCCTATCCTCTGACATTAGTCAGAAATGAGTTCTGACCAATGGCAGTGCACGACAGGGGGTTGCCATGGAAACCCCTCGCTCTACCCACCCCTGGATGTCAGGCAGAACGGGGGGAGAAGATGGCGGCCGGTACCTGGAAAGAAGATGCCGTGGGGACCGCCGATCATCGGTGGAGACAGCGGAGATCAGCGGCGCAGGTAGGGAAGCGACGGTCAGGGGGGTGGGTGTAGAGGGAAGGATGGTGGCAGTAAAGCGATCTTTGCTGCGCTTCTAGTGGTTGCCAAACTGCAACTCCCAGCATGCCCAGACAGCCTTTGGCTGTCTGGGCATGCTGGGAGTTGTAGTTTTGCAACATCTGGAGGGTCACAGTTTGGAGACCACTATTACAGTGGTACTCAAACGGTAGCCTTCCAGATGTTGCAAAACTACAACACTCAGCATGCCTAGACTACCCAGGCATGCTGGGAGTTGTAGTTCTGTAACATCTGTACCTTCAGATTTTGCAATTTTCATGAAAATTTTGAAAATTGCTGCTATAGAAGCACTCTTTTTTTTCAAAAAGTAAAAATATGTCCATTTTATGATGTCAACATATAGTAGACATATTTTATTTGTGAATCAATATGAAATTTATTTGGAATATCAATTTTCCTTACAAGCAGAGAGCTTCAAAGTTAGAAAAATGCTAAATTTTCATGAAATTTGGGGATTTTTCACCAAGAAAGGATGCAAGTAACGACGAAAATTTACCACTAACAAAGTAGAATATGTCACAAAAAAACTCTCAGAATCAGAATAATCGGTAAAAGCATCCCAGAGTTATTAATGCATAAAGTGACAGTGGTCAGAATTGCGAAAAAGGGCTGCGTCCTTAATGTGAAAATGAGCTGCGTCCTTAGGCTATGCTCACACTACGGAATTCTCGCGGAATTCCACGAGCGGAACTTTGCGATGTGATATTAACATTAGTGTGAATGGGTCTCCGCGAGACCCGTTCACACTGCGGAATTTCAGCGGCGGACAATTCCGCCGCTGAAACTGTTCAGCGCAAAGAAAGAACATGTTCATTCTTTGCGCAGATTCCGCAAGCACTGCATAGCCGTCAATGGTGACGGCTCAGTGCCCCGCGGCCCTAGACGGCTCTATCGGCGGCGGCCGCCAGGCAGAATCTCCGCTCGCGGAATTCAGCGAGCGGAGATTCCGTAGTGTGAAGGGGGCCTTAAGGGGTTAAAGGGGTTATCCGGGTTTTAATAAATACATTTAATACATAAAGGGAAGGGCAGAACAAGAACTTACTAATTAGATGTCTTTTAAAAAAAGTAAAACTGTCAGATATTTTCTCCCGCACTATCCACATATGTGTATATCTTGCTGTAACTGGCACGGGCGGGTCTTCTGCAGCTAACTGGCACTGACGTCAGCGCCGCTTATGAATATTCATCCCCCCTCCCTCCAGTTAGGAGCGGCGAAGAGAAGGAGGGAGGGGATGAATATTCATAAGCAGCGCTGATGTCAGTGCCAGTTAGCTGCAGAAGACCCGCCCGTGCCAGTTACAGCAAGATTTCCACATAGAATAAAACTAAAATTGCGGGTGAATGGCTGGGCCGATCCTGGCAAGGTAGGGCTCATTGGAATCAGCGTCTCCCACACTATCCACCAGTACCTGTGGATTGTGCAGGAGAAAATATCTGACAGTTTTCCTTTAAAGTTCTGCCCCAATGCCTCTGTTTTGCTGTGGTGTCATGTGACAGGGGCTGTTGTCTTCTCTGCGTCTAAAGATGTTTAGTCTTTTCACTGTAGAGAAAGGTCACACAGATCACATGACATCCCGTTCAGACCACTCATCTTCTCACAGTGGAGCACGTGTCTGGAGCAGAAGGGGCCCATGATGCCTGCTCAGAAGGGGGCCCATGATGCCTGCTCAGAAGGGGGCCCATGATGCCTGCTCAGAAGGGGGCCCATGATGCCTGCTCAGAAGGGGGCCCATGTTGCCTGCTCAGAAGGGGGCCCATGATGCCTGCTCAGAAGGGGGCCCATGATGCCTGCTCAGAAGGGGGCCCATGATGCCTGCTCCCACAGTGAGCCTCCTGTCCTGCCTGGTAATAATCCCTTCACATTACCTCCTGCTCCTGGCCGGGCTGTCTGCTCCCCTGTGCACAGCAGATCATCGCTCCAGGCAGTGCTGCTGCCCCTCCCCCGCTCCTGCACACAGCTTAGTAGTGCAAGGCCATTAGTCCTGGGCTGTCATTAGGACAGGACCCAGAAAATGGAGACATCGGCAGCTATCCGGGTTTTAATTACATTTAATACATAAGGGGAAGTGCAGAACAAGAACTTACTAATGAGATGTCTCTTAAAGTTCTGCCCCAATGCCTCTGGGCCTGGTAACGCAGCTGGGCCTGGTAACGCAGGGGAGACGTCCTGTGTGCACAGAACAAGCTTAGCAGCTGCTCCTCCCCAGCAAGTGATCAGCATTGTGTGACAGGAAACTCCAGTTACAGAAGGAGTCCGGTGTCTAGCTTCGGCAAACTTCGGAGAGGGGCGGTCCGATTTTTTCGCGGGTTTGAATTTTTCACACCGGCATGTCAGCTATCATCCTCTCACTTCTCAGGCTGGGTAAGTGTAGTCTGGTCCTGTAGTGTTAGTTCCCCCTTTCTTTCCCCCTGCAACCCTCACTGAGCGCTGTGTTTCTTCACTTATTGTGCTCTGCTCCCCCTGGACTATGCTTAGTGTGTACATCTCAGAGCTGGATACAGAAATTATGTAAAAATGGAAAATCACTATAAAATGTACTATCTATACCACTGCACTATAGTATTCACGGTAAATACAGTAAAAGAGTCCCACCTCACTCAGTAGCCCACCATCTTGCATGTCTCGCAGTCTTGTTTTCTCAAGATTTGCATATATACCACTCACCTACTCATACAGTAAACAAGTATACTATTCTTGAGAAAGCAAGACTGCCAAACATGTAGGAGGATTGGTGGGAACACTTAAAGGGGTATTCCAGGAAAAAAACTTTTTCAACTGGTTCCAGAAAGTTAAACAGATTTGTAAATTACTTCTATTAAAAAATCCTTTCAGTACTTATGAGCTTCTGAAGTTTAGGTTGTTCTTTTCTGTCTAAATGCTCTCTGATGACACGTGTCTCGGGAAACGCCCAGTTTAGAAGCAAATTCCCATAGCAAACCTCTTCTAAACTGGGCGGTTCCCGAGACAAGTGTCATCAGAGATTACTTAGACAGAAAAGAACAACCTAAACTTCAGAAGCTCATAAGTACTGAAAGGATTAAGATTTTTTAATAGAAGTAATTTACAAATCTGTTTAACTTTCTGGAGCCAGTCGATATATATAAAAAAAAAAGTTATTTCCTGGATAACCCCTTTAAAGGAGTAGTCCAGTGGTGAACAACTTATCCCCTATCCTAAGGATAGGGGATAAGTTTGAGATCGCGGGGGTCCGACCGCTGGGGTCCCCCACGATCTCCTGTACGGGGCCCCGACAGCCCTCGCGAAGGGGGAATGTCGACCCCCCCGCACGAAGCGGCGGCCGACGCGCCCCCTCAATACAACTCTATGGCAGAGCCGGAGTGCTGTATTGAGGGGGCGTGTCAGCCGCCGCTTCGTGTGGGGGCCGACACGCGCTATCTGGCCAGAGAGCCTGGCCCCCGTACAGAGAGATCGCAGTAGGCCCCAGCGGTCGGACCCCCTGCGATCTCAAACTTATCCCCTATCCTTAGGATAGGGGATAAGTTTTTCACCACTGGACTACCCCTTTAAGGACATTACATCAAAGTTGGATCAGCCTGTAGTGTGATTTTTCCACCTTTTTTTTGAGTGTGACTCCATATCCAGGCCTCCATGGGTTGATACATTTGATTTCCATTGATCATTTTTGTGCGATTTTGTTGTCAGCACATTCAACTATGTAAAGACGAAAGCATTTCATATGATTAGTTCATTCAGATCTAGGATGTGTTATCGTAGTGTTCCCTTAATTTTTTTGAGCAGTGTATATGTATTGTCTATATATATATATATATATATATATATATATATATATATATATATTAATGTAAATTTTATAGTTATTTTTTATTTTAAAATTTTTCATTTATGTGATATATACATATGAACTTGCTGGTTTTCTTTTTCATTATTTTAGTGGTCTCCAAACTGTGGCCTTCCAGATGTTGCAAAACTACAACTCCCAGCATGCCCTGACAGCTAAAGGCTGTCTGGGCATGCTGGGAGTAGTAGTTTTGCAACTTTTAGAGGGCCACTTACTAACAATCTCCGCCATCTTCTGCGCCGTCTCTGCCGGACCCTATTTCACAACCACTGCAGCCGGCGCTGGTAAGAATCCCGTTCAGCTCCCGGTGGAAACGTCAAGAGCATACAGGTACGCCCTTCGTCCTTAACAGGTTAAAAAAAAAAGTGGTGCTTTCTTTTCTGGCCAAAAATGGCATACAAAAGTTGAGTGTGTTTGCAGCCAAAACCTCCTTTTTCTTTCTCCTCTATTGTTTTTTAATTGGTGTGCATTAGAATGTCTGAAAACACACTGCATATAAAAATAATAATAATAAATAAATAAAATGCGAAAACTCCATACTTGCAGAGTGGCCAAAGCCATTTTGGCTAGATGTTAGCTGGGAGTCAATAGTGAAATATGAAATTCTATACAGTGGTCCCTCAACATACGATGGTAATTTGTTCCAAACGAGGCATCGTTTGTCAAATCCATCGTATGTTGAGGGATTCGTGCAATGTAAAGTATAGGAAGCTGTACTCGCCTGTCCCCGCCGCTCCGGACCGCGTCCCGCCGCTGTACTCACCTGTCCCTGTCGTTCCGGACCGCGTCCCGCTGCTCCGATGGTGACCCGGGCCTCCGCTGGGCTCTCCTGGTCTTCTCCGGTCCTCTGCTGGGCTCTCCTGGTCTTCTCCGGTCCTCCGCTGTCTTCCGCAAGGCCTTACTTGGCCTACGTAGCGACGTCATTACGTCGCTGCGTACGCCGTTCCTATCGTGGAGAGGTATGTAATACTCACCACACTGGGAACATTAAGCTGCTATCCGGCAGCAGCTTAAGCATTTTGCGCTGCCGAATAGCACTTAATGCGATGGCCCCGACATAAAAAAGCATTCTATGTCGATGCTGACATCAACATGCGATGGCCTCTGAGAGGCTATCGTATGTCAATTTGATCATATGTCAGGGCCATCGTATGTCGGGGGGTCACTGTACTCGCATGTGTTTTGTTATACAGGGTGGTCCATTTATATGGATACACCTTAATAAAATGGAAATGGTTGGTGATAATAACTTCCTGTTTGTGGCACATTAGTATATGTGAGGGGGGGGGGGGGGACGTTTCAAGATGGGTGGTGACCATGGCGGCCATTTTGAAGTCGGCCATTTTGAATCCAACTTTTGTTTTTTCAATGGGAAGATGGTCATGTGACACATCAGACTTATTGGGAATTTCACAAGAATAACGTAACTTTATTCTTTCATGAGTTATTTACAAGTTTCTGACCACTTATAAAATGTGTTCAATGTGCTGCCCATTGTGTTGGATTGTCAATGCAACCCTCTTCTCCCACTCTTCACACACTGATAGCAACACCGCAGGAGAAATGCTAGCACAGGCTTCCAGCATCCGTAGTTTCAGGTGCTGCACATCTCGTATCTTCACAGCATAGACAATTGCCTTCAGATGACCCCAAAGATAAAAGTCTAAGGGGGTCAGATCGGGAGACCTTGGGGGCCATTCAACTGGCCCACAACGACCAATCCACTTTCCAGGAAACTGTTCATCTAGGAATGCTCGGACCTGACACCCATAATGTGGTGGTGCACCATCTTGCTGGAAAAACTCAGGGAATGTGCCAGCTTCAGTGTATAAAGAGGGAAACACATCATCATGTAGCAATTTTGCATATCCAGTGGCCTTGAGGTTTCCATTGATGAAGAATGGCCCCACTCCACTATCTTTGTACCCCATATACCACACCATACCATCAATTTTTGTTTTCCAACAGTCTTGGAGGGATCTATCCAATGTGGGTTAGTGTCAGACCAATAGCGGTGGTTTTGTTTGTTAACTTCACCATTCACATAAAAGTTTGCCTCATCGCTGAACAAAATCTTCTGCGTAAACTAAGGGTCCTGTTCCAATTTTTGTTTTGCGCATTCTGCAGCACCTGAAACTACGGATACTGGAAGGATACTGGAAGAAACTTGTAAATAACTCACGAAAGAATAATGTTACGTTAAAACCAAGCACATCATTGTATTTCTTGTGAAATTCCCAATAAGTTTGATGTGTCAGATGACCCTCTTCCTATTGAAAAAATTTAAGTTGGATTCAAAATGGCCACCATGGTCACCACCTATCTTGAAAAGTTTCCCCCCTCACATATACTAATGTGCCACAAACAGGAAGTTAATATCACCAACCATTCCCATTTTATTAAGGTGTATCCATATAAATGGCCCACCCTGTATATATGTACTAGCTGAGTACCCGGCGTTGCCCGGTTTTTCCTTCCTAATCCTTGTTGGGGAGGAAAATAAACAAACGAGGAAGCTTTTGACTTCATATCCCGTCCTCATATATTGTTGTCATATCCCAACCCCACGTCCCGTCCCTCCTGTCCCGTCCCGTAATATGTGTACCAGGTATTGAAATATCTCCAGCCATACGGAAATTATATTGGAACATACATTTCCCATTGATTTGCATGGGACTTTAAACAAAAACCCGACCCTCACAAATGGGGGTAGTTAAGGGTTAAATTAACTATCCTATATTTTAAGTGGACATATAAGTAACATGTGACCAAGTATTATCGAAAGATCTCAAGCCGTTTGGAAGTTATGCAGTAAGGCTGGGTTCCCACTACGTTTTCTCCCATACGGGAGCGCATACGGCAGGGGGGAGCTAAAACCTCGTGCTCCCGTATGCCTTCGTATGCGCTCCCGTATGTCATTCATTTCAATGAGCCTGCCGGAGTGAAACGTTCGGTCGGCTCATTTTTGCGCCGTATGCGCTTTTACGACCGGACCTCAAACCGTGGTTGACCACAGTTTTAGGTCCGGTTGTAAAAGCGCATACGGCGCAAAAATGAGCCGACCGAACCTTTCACTCCGGCAGGCTCATTGAAATGAATGACATATGGGAGCGCATACGAAGGCATACGGGAGCGCAAGGTTTTAGCTCCCCCCTGCCATATGCGCTCCCGTAGGGGGAAAAACGTAGTGTGAACCCAGCCTAACATATATTTCCCATTGACTTGTATGGGACTTTAAACATAAGCCCCGCTTATGGGGGTGAGTAAGGGTTAAATCACCTATCCTATGTTTGTTGCTGACATATAAGTAACGTGTGCCAAGTTTCATGTTAATATGTTTAGTCGTTTGAAAGTTTTTGTGGAACATACATACATACATACACACACACACACACACACACACACACGTTGAGTTTTATATATATATATATATATATATATATAATATAATTGATAGATTTGTACACATATATACACAATAGAAGTAGAAGCTGCACTCCAATTGTGAGCAAATCAAAAATGTAGT
Organism: Hyla sarda; assembly: GCF_029499605.1. Taxonomy (NCBI): domain Eukaryota; kingdom Metazoa; phylum Chordata; class Amphibia; order Anura; family Hylidae; genus Hyla; species Hyla sarda. The sequence goes on from NC_079192.1 coordinate 359,864,155, forward strand.
TTTATTCACACATCTGTGCAGAACAGCGAAGTTTCGGCTTAACGATAAAGCCTTTCTCAAGCATGATTCTTGAGAAAGGCTTTATTGTTAAGCCGAAACGTCGCTGTTCTGCACAGATGTGTGAATAAAACTACATTTTTGATTTGATCACAATTGGAGTGCCGCTTCTACTTCAATTGGACACGTTTTGGGAAGTGGTCTGTTCCTGAAGCTGAGCACCCAGACGGATCTGGAATCCTTATCACAGTCACGGTCGACCGCAGGGTCGGCGGCGTGTGACGTCACGCCTCCGCCCACGTGTGATGTCACGCTCCGCCCCTCAATGCAAGCCTACGGGAGGGGGGGTGATAGCTATCGGACCCGGAGCGATCACGCTTTTTTATTCCATATTTATTTTACACTTTTTTATTCCATAGGGGACTATTTATAGCAATCATTAGATTGCTAATACTGTTCAGTGCTATGCATAGGGTATAGTATAGTATAGTATTGTCGGCGATCTTCTGCTCTGGTCTGCTGGAAGGCAGATCAGTGCAGAAGACCCTGGAAGACGGACAGAGACAGGTGAGGGGACCTCCGTCCGCCATCTTGGCTGATCTGATCCCATCGGGCGATCAGATCAGCCATTTTAAGTGCTGCACTGCCGCTGATGCCGTGATCTGTATTGATCACTGCATCTCAGAGGTTAATGGCAGACATCATCGCGATCGCTGATGTCCGCCATTACCGACGGGTCCGCGGCGTGAATGAAGCGAGCGCAGCTCGTGTGCTCGCGTCACAGCTGTGCAGTAAATGTACGGCGCTGTACGCAAAATATCGACATGCAGCACCGTACATTTACGTGTCCTTAAGAAGTTAAACGTTTGCCACCTATATTAGTTACTAAATAAAAGACACCGTAAGGGTACATAAGCTGCTGCTGAATTTCTGCGATGGAAAACTGCAGCAGATTGTGTACATATAAACATACCCTTATGCTGTCTACAACAGTGGACACGGTTGAAAGGTGTGGCATAGAGAAATAACTTAATACGTGTAGGATTTTCAGCTGAGAGCTACAGAAGATGCAACCCAAAAGATGGCCATGACCTGTAGTTTTTATTGGTACCACTTTTGCTTATATTTGACTTTTTATTAATTTTTCATAATTCTTTTTTTTTAATAAAATGTGACCAAAAAGCAGTAATCTTGGATTTTTTAATTTTTTTTTACATTTATGCCGTTCACCGTACGGGATAATAAACTATATATTTTGATGGTTCAGACTTTGAGTACGCATTGATACCAAATATGTTTTATTAATTTTTTTTTACTCTTCTTTGGGGGTAAAATGGGAAAAACAGAGGACTTAAATTTTTATACTTTCTATGTCCCCATAGGGAACTATTTATTGCAATCATGATTGCTAATACTGTTCAGTGCTATGCATAGGGCATATCACTGATCAGTATTATCGGCGATCTTCTGCTCAATCTCAGACCAGAAGACCCCAGGAGACAGACAGAGGCAGGTGTGGGGACCTCCATCCGCCATTATGGATGATCGGATCCACGCGACAGCGATGCGGGCGATCCGATTATCCATTTAAAGTACCGCACTGCATCTGTATTGATCACGGCATTTGAGGAGTTAATGGCAGACATCGACACGATTGCGGATGTCGGCCATTACCGGTGGGTTCCTGGCTGCTGATAGCAGCTGGGACCTGCCGCGCATGACACGAGCACCGGTCCGGTGCTCGCGGTCATGGTGGAGCCTAAATGTACGTCATGGTGCATTAAGTGCCACCGCACCATGACGTACATTTACATCAATTGTCATTAAGGGGTACTTTGCCCCTAGACATCTTATCCCCTGTAATGCTGCTGTTTGTAAACCACCAGCGTACCATGTGCCCTGGGTCTTGCCTGCGCCATGCGACATTCTTGGTGGCATGTTCGTGTTGTATTTCCTGCTCTGATGTTTCTGCCATTGCTGCAGTTTCCCTTCTGTCCTCTAGGGCAGTGTTCCCCGGGCCGCGGACCGGTACCAGTCCGTAAATCAAACGGTACCGGGCTGCTCGAGGAACTTTAAATAATTTCACTGTGGCGGCCGAGCCAGCCCTTTGTGTTACAATACCGAATGAAAATTCGCTATTGTTACACTGATCCTCCTCCTGGCCAATCGATACCATGTCAGATACCTGCAGTGCTGCTCTCCTGTTCTTCCGATCGCATCATTACGTCCTATGGAGGAGCATGTGACACACACGTCACTCCTCCTCCCTTGCGCCCAGCGTAATGCTGCGATGGAAGCAGAGTGACGTGTATGGCACATGCTCCTCCATAGGACGTCATGATGAGGACAGGAGAACGGGGCAGTGGAGCGGCAGCACCCGAGAACAACCGCAGGTGGTGAGCTGTTTACAAGAGGGGGGGGGGGGGGGCGGGGGCCTGCTGTCTATAAACTATGGACCTCCAGATGCTGCGAGTTGTAGTTTTGCAACAGCTGGAGGTCCACAGTTTGGAGACCACTGATCTAGCAGCAGAGTGAGTGCTGTCTATATGGGGGGCCCTGCTGTCTATATAAGTGGGGGGGGGGCTGCTGTCTATATAAGGGGGGCCTGCTGTCTATTAGGGGGAGCCTGCTGTCTATAAGGGGGGGGGGCTGCTGTCTATAAGGGGAGGGGCTGCTGTCTATGAGAGGGGGGGCTGCTGTCTATATAAGTGGGAGGGGCTTGCTGTCTATATTGAGGGGGGGGCTGCTGTCTATATAAGGGGGGCCTGCTGTCTATTAGGGGAGCCTGCTGTCTATAAGGGGGGGGCTGCTGTCTATGAGAGGGGGGCTTGCTGTCTATATAAGTGGGAGGGGCTTGCTGTCTATATTGAGGGGGGGCTGCTGTCTATATAAGGGGGGGGCTGCGGTCTATATAAAACAAGCGGGACACGGAATAATTATCAAACGTTTACCGGTCTGCGATAAAAAGGTTGGGGAGCACTGGCTGAGACTTATAGGGCCAATGTGCACTTTCTATTACATTCCCAGCCAATTCCTGCCAGGCACCACCTATTTATAATGAGGCCACACCTGATGTTCTGGGTCTCAGCAAGATTGTGCTTTCTGCTTTTGTCTGTATGCATTGCTAGGTTTCTGCCTGATCTATATGCTGTTTCTGATCCGTTGCCTGTCTATTGGACTTTGTATGCACCTTGCAAATAAACACTATTATCGGCATTGCTGCCCCTGTACTGTCTCCAAGTTTCAGTTTAGCCCCATTCTGCCTGCTTGGCTGGCTGCCACTTGTGGCACAGTGGGTCCACACCTGTGGGACGGGACATCCCCTATCCAAAGCATGGGGGATAAGATGTCTGATCATGGGGTGGGGGTTTCAGGCCGATGGGACCTCCTGCGATCTTCAGGCCGGTACCGCGTCGTTCTGAACATGAAAGCTTAGCGCTTCCGTGTTCGTGATGTCACACCTCTTCCCATAGACATGAATGGAGGAGGCGTGGTGACTGTGGTCACCCATCATCCAGCATGGAGTGGAGTTTGCTCCATGCATCGGATGACTGGAGCTGGACCCCCGTGATCAGACATCTTATCCCCTATCCTTGGGATAGGAGATAAGATGTTTGGGGGGGGGGGGGGGGGAGTACCCCTTTAACCCCTTAAGCACACAGGGTTTTTCCGTTTTTGCATTTTAGTTTTTTTTCCTCATCACCTTCTAAAAATCATAGCTCTTTCAATTTTGCACCTATAGACCCATATGAGGGCTTATTTTTTTGCACCACCAGTTGTGCTTTATAATTACATCAAACTTTTTACCACAAAATTCACGGCAAAACAAGAAAAAAAAATTATTTGTGGGGCAAAAGTGGAATTTTTTTTTCTATGCAGTGTACTTTTTAGAAAAAATGACACCATAACTTAATTCTGTAGGTCCATATGGTTACAAGGATACCTAATATATATAGGTTTTATTTTATTTTACTACTTAAAAAATGTGTAAAATTGTCATCTTCTGACCCCTATAACTTTTTTATTTTTCTATATACAGGGATGTGTGAGGGCTAATCTTTTGCGCCGTGTTCTGAAGTTTTTTTCGGTACCATTTTTGTTTTTGATTGGACTTTATGAACCTTTTTGCGGCCTGAGCAGAACCGATGCTTGCCCTGCAGTGGCGGATCCCCTCCCATCACTATTAAGAACATCCCTGTGTCCTGAAATATGTTTTCGCGACACAGGTATACCCCATCAACTCTCAGCGGCCCCGCATTAAGTTTAAAAACGCAGGGGTCGCCGGTAGATAACGCACGCCATGATGTCACTGATGTCCAGTGTGTGTGCCCATAGCAATGGAGGTGAAAGACGCGCGCTGGCCAGCATGGTAAGTGACCACCGTGGTGGTCAGAGCACTGAAGTGAGGCAGTACACAGGCATACAGCCTCCAGCCATACACTATATATGGCTGGAGGCTGTATGTCTGTGGGGGAACTATACTGCACCTAATGTGAGGGGAACTATACTGCACCTAATGTGATGGAACTATACTGCACCTAATGTGGGGGAACTACAACCTAATGTGGGGGAACTATACTGCCAACCTAATGTGTGGGAACTGTACTGCCAACCTAATGTGGGGGAACTGTACTGCCAACCTAATGTGGGGGCCTCGTATTGGCGTTCGCTCACGTCACGCTCCCAGAATTCAAGGGCTGGCGTTACTACGTCCTTTTTTGGATGCGGCCCACATAAACTTAAACCTTGTTTTTCTGGCCTATGTTAGCCTTTGAGTTTGACATGCTTGTACACCATGTACGCGGTTTAATTAACATTATATTTTTATAGTTCAGACATTTATGAATGCGGCGATACCACATGTTTATTTTTATTATTTTTAAATGGAAAAAGGGGGGTGATCTAAACTTTTATTACTGAAGGGGTTAAATTACATTTAGGCTAGGTTCACACTACAGAATTTCCGCCTGCAATTCCGCTTTGAAATTGCAGGCAGAAATTCCGCTTACTAAAATGTACTGTACTGTACTGTATAGTGAATGGGTATCCGTTCACAAATTCACACTTCGGAATTTGTGAAGCCGTATTTGTGAACGGAAAATCCGTTGAAAAATTTCCGCCTGAAGAATGGCGATGCTCATGCCCCAAGGACCTCATTTGCATAAAAAGAAACAGGAGAATTGCGGCGGAGCGGCTGGGCGAATCTGAGTATCGTTTTTATCAGCATCACCCGCACTACAAATCTTAATCCTTCCAGTACTTATCAACTGTTGTAAACTACAGATGTTCTTTTCTTTTAAAATTTCCTTTCTGTCTGACCACAATTTCCTTGTCTGTCTGACAAGTGCTCTCTGCTGACACCTCTGTCCATGTTAGGAACTGTCCAAGAGCAGGAGAGGTTTGCTATGGGGATTTGATCCTCCTCTGGACAGTTCCTAAAATGGACAGAGGTGTCAGCAGAGAGGATTGTGGTCAGACAGAAGAGAAATTCAAAAAGAAAAGAACTTCCTGTGGAGGATATAGCTGCTGATAAGTCCTGGAAGGATTAACATTTTTAAATAGAAGTAACTTACAAATCTGTTTAACTTTCGTGCACCAGTTGATAAAAAAAAAGTTTTCCAGCAGAGTACCCCTTTAATATGGGTCCCCCATTATGGAGGTGTCCCCCAAGTAGGTAAGGTTTTAACTAGCTATTGTAGACAGTAGTAGATGGTAGCCCCCCCCCCCCTTTATAAAGTTGCAGTCCCCAGTAGCCCCCGCTTAAAGTAGTAGAAGCCCCCATTTAGGTAGTAGTAGTAGCAGCAGTCCCCCTAGGTAGTAGTAGCAGATACCTTTAGGTAGAAGTAACAGCACACTTTAGTTAAGTAGTAGTAGTAGCAGCAGCGCCTTTTAGGTACACACATCTATGATACGTACACACATCATACATACAAGCATCTCACATACATGCATCCGTCTAGCTTACACACATCTGTCATACATACATTCTACACCCACATCATAGATATATGCACACATCATACATACACACACATCATACATTCACATCATACTTACACCCTTCATCCTTTCCTGCTTACATCGAACACACACACATCCCACATACATACACACACATCATACAAACACACACATCATACATACACCTGCTGCTGCCACCCCACATCATAATTTCACAGCCCTTGTAGACTCTTATTTAGATAATTTAAAAACAATTGTTTATTGATATGCATTAAAAAATACTCATAGCTAGAAATGTGATTAGAGACTTGTGACACCTTCAACTTGATACCTAAATACCTGATATCTACAATGATCGGAAGAGTAAGCAAGTCAGGTCTAAGTGCTCTAGTGACTAAATAATCTGTTTTATAACATCGACCATCCGTCTACCAGGATATGTAGATTGTGATGGCGTCTATATATCTATACCCTTTCGTCAAGGAAAAAAGGTGAAGTGAACAATTCACGTAGACCATTTTCCAAACATTTATTTGAAGTAGAGGTATTTACTCACCATGTATTAGCCACAATTAAATACGCCTCATGTGAATAGTGAATAAAATAAAAGCAACATTTCAGTTTTGTGCCCTCTCGTAACAACGTATTCCCCCCCCCCCCCAATAATATTGGGGTTTATCAAGGAACACCTGGGTAAAATAGTCCTTTAGATAGGGACTGATGTCAGGGAGCGTGACTGGTTTAGCAGCGATACACCTGTATAATGAAGCATAATACCATTCAAGATACTCCACTCCAAAATAAATGTTTCTGGATATCATATAGTGCAAGAAGGAAAGTAATGGTAACTGCACCTACCCCCAATAAGAGCTCAATGGCGTCCAATGCACGCCCCGTGTCTGCTAGTGCATCCCTACCCATGGATAATGTAAGAATGTTATGGCCTTATATTGCAGGTCTCACGGCAAGCGCTGCAATATACATCCAGTGAAGAAATAGTAACTTCTGGATCACCATACTATCGCGATCCCTGCAGCTATGTTATCTTCGCAATTGCATCGCAAGCCGTCATGTAACCGGCCTTGCGGCGCGATGACGTAATCATAGCCTGGGAGTTTGTCATGTGATCTGTTTTGTTTATGTCCATGACCATAGCTACTATTATGTAGCTACTGCCCGAGACACCAAGGGTAAGTTTAATATAAAGACAGGTTTAGGCTAGGTTTCCACTTTGTTTTTTTTCTGGCAGTTTTTGGAAAACTGCCACTGCAGTTTTTGAGCCAAATTCAGAAGGGGATCCATAAGGGAGGAGAAGTATAAGTTCTTCCTTTATATTTCCCATTCGTTTTGAATATATTTCTGGCTTTGGCTCAAAAACTGCAGTGGCAGTTTTCCAAAAACTGCTAGAAAAAAAAACCAAGTGGAAACCTAGCCTAAGAGCTGTACATAGGCTGAACATGGTAACGGTGGGCTGGACCAGAGCAATATCTAGATAGTAAGATACAGGAGCACTTATTCCATAGGCAGCAAAATATGCAGTAGAGATAATAATACAAAACTAGCTACCACAGAATCACTTAAAAATAATAAATGAAGATATATATAGAGGATATAAGTGTGATGTTCAAGATCCTCTCACGCTATACAGTCATGGCCGTAAATGTTGGCACCCCTGAAATTTTTCTAGAAAATGAAGTATTTCTCACAGAAAAGAATTGCAGTAACACATGTTTTGCTATACACATGTTTATTCCCTTTGTGTGTATTGAAACTAAACCAAAAAAGGAGGGGAAAAAAGCAAATTGGATATAATGTCACACCAAACTCCAAAAATGGGCTGGACGAAATTATTGACACCCTTTCAAAATTGTGGAAAAATAAGATTGTTTCAAGCATGTGATGCTCCTTTAAACTCACCTGGGGGAAAGTAACAGTTGTGGGAAATTAAAAAAATCACACCTGAAAGCAGATAAGGAGAGAAGTTCACTTAGTGTAGCACACACAGACCTACAATGCAAAGACTAAGCATGGACAACAGAAAGAGAAGAGAACTGTCTGAAGATTTGAGAACAAAAATTTTGGACAAAATATCAACAATCTCAAGGTTACAAGTCCATTAATGCTTTTATGCAAGGTTACAATGCATTAATGCAAGGTTACAAATAACATTAATGCTTATGAAGAAATATAAAATCCCATCCCTTCCCCAATATCGCGCCACACCCCTACCCTTTAATTCCCTGGTTGAACTTGATGGACATATGTCTTTTTTCGACCGTACTAACTATGTAACTATCTTCAGAGATCTAGATATGCCTTTGTCCACAGTGTGGAAAATTATAAAGAAGTTTGCAACCCATGGTACTGTAGCTAATCTCCCTGGGCATGGATGGAAGAGAAAAATAGAGGAAAGGTGTCAACGTAGGATAGTCCGGATGGTGAATAAGCAGCCCCAAACAAGTTCCAAAGATATTCAATCAGAGAGCATTAGTGTCAGCGCAAAATATCTGTCGACATTTAAATGAAATGAAGTGCTATGGCAGGAGACCCAGGAGGACCCCACTGCTTACACAGTGACATAAAAAAGCAAGACTACATTTGCCAAAATGAACTTGAGTAAGCCAAAATCCTTCTGGGATAACGTCTTGTGGACAGATGAGACCAAGATAGAGCTTTTTGGTTAAGCACATCATTCTTCTGTTTAGCAAAAATGGAATGAGGCCTACAAAGAAAAGAACACAGGGGGAGATTTATCAAAACCTGTGCAGAGGAAAACTTGCCCAATTGCCCATAGCAACCAATCAGCTTGCTTCTTTCATTTTCATGAAGGCCTGTGAAAAATGAAAGAAGCGATCTGATTGGTTGCTAAGGGCAACTGGACAACTTTTCCTCTGCACAGTTTTTGATAAATCTCCCCAACAGTATCTACAGTAATACGGTGGAGGTTCAATGATGTTTTGGGGTTGTTTTACTGCCTCTGGCACTGGGTGCCTTGAATGTGTGCAAGGCATCATGAAATCTGAAAATTACCAACGGATCTTGGGTCACACTATACAGCCCAGTGTCAGAAAGCTGAGTTTGCGTCCTAGACCTTGGGTCTTGCAGCAGGACAATGGCCCAGATTTATCAAACTGTGTGATAGGAAAAAGTAGAGTGACTTTCCCCGAACAACCAATCACAGCTCAGCTAACGAGCTGAGGTAAATTGAAAGCTGAGCTGTGATTGGCTGCTGTGGAAAAATCTCTCCACTTTTTCTCACAGTTTGATAAATCTTGGCTAATGACCCCAAACATACGTCAAAAAGCACCCAGAAATGGATGGCAACAAAGCGCTGGAGAGTTCTGAAGTGGCCAGCAATGAGTCCAGATCTAAATCCCATTGAACACATGTGGAGAGATCTTAAAATTGCTGTTGGGAAAAGGCAGCCTTCCAATAAGATACTGGATATAGCAAGGAAAAGGTGACCTTCACACAGGCGCTATGAAGTTCAGAGAGATCTCACAGCCAAGTCATGGAAGTGGATTAAATTTCAAGCTTTTTATGAATCAATAAAGCTTGAACTTTAATCCACTTCCATGACTTGGCTGTGAGATCTCTCTGGACTTCCGAGCACCTGTGTGAAGGTCACCTTTTCCTTCCTATATCCAGTTCACTTAAAGGATTTCCATCTGGACCCATCCTAAGACCTGCAGGTTTGCACAGAATGCTCCTCTTGCACCTCAGATTGAGGTTACATGCGTATTTAATATACGCTCCAGGTGAGCGGCCATTTATTAGACCCCTTACCCATCCCCACTCTCTGTGGGGAGCTACTTGTCTCCCAGGGTAATGCACTACCCAGGGTAATGCACTAGGCGCCTCTTTGGGCCTTCTCTTTTTTTTCTTTATTTACAGGTTCCAATAAGTTCCAATAAGATAGACCTGGAGCAGTTTGCAAAGGAAGAGTGGTCCAACATTCCGACTGAAAGGTGTAAGAAGCTTGCTGATGGTTTTAGGAAGCGACTGATTTCAGTTATTTTTTTACAAAGAGTGTTTAACCAAATATTAAGTTAAGGGTGCCAATAATTTTATCCAGCCCATTTTTGGAGTTTGGTGACATTATGTCCAATTTGCTTTTTTCCTCCCTTTTTGGGTTTAGTTCCAATACGCACAATGGGAATAAACATGTGTATAAAAAAATTTCAGGGGTGCCAACATTTACGGCCATAACTGTAGATTAAATAAAAGCCGGAGACAGTAGTGCCCCCTACATTGCTGATCCCACACCTCTGTCCCTGATCCACCTCCTTAACAGGTTGGCCTCAACCACGTTGCCGTTCCCTGCTCTTACTAAGTAATGGTCCTATTAGGGAGATCTAGGAATTAAAAGTGCTAGTAATATAAGACCCTGAGCTCCAATCCGAAACCACCGCCAACCATGACCAGCCTTGCTCAGCCATCCCATAAAAATACATATGAAAAGGATACCCAATTTTAGTCTGATATATAAATATACTAAGTCCTCTTCTAGGACCAAAAAGATAATACATTTTTAAGAGGAAAATGTCAAACTATATTCTCCACATTTCTCACTCTGCTAATCATCAGGATTAGACCATACACATTATTCAGTAAAAGCCGAGAAATTAAGATTCTCATTGAGACCAAAAGGATTAACCATTTTTAACCTGTATATCCATTCTGTTTCTTTTTAAAGAATTTTTCTATCCACATCACCTCTCCTAATGTCATTACGAATAACCTCTATGACCTGAAATTTTAACACTCTAGGATCTCCATTAAGTTTATCACATATATTTCTTGCCACCAGTGTGTCCCGATGGTAACGTATGTCCCCCAGATGTTCACCAATTCTACGTCTCAGTTCGCGTGTGGTTTTACCCACATAGCTTACGGGACAAGGGCACTTACATAGATACACCACTTTAGATGTCCTACAATTAGAGAAATCCCTGATCTTATATTCAATGTGTCTATGACGCGCATGACCCAGACTGAGGGAGTCATGTGATGTAGGGGGAGGAGCTAACTAGCTTAAAAAACAGCGCGAACGAGATGTTCTGTGTACGGCCGCCACCAGAGTCGCACATAGAGAAATGGGCACATGGATTAAACCAAAATAAAGAGCCAAGACGCGGGTCCCTGATGATTGATGGCAAAGGAAACGCGTAGGACCCCTGCTCTGGACATGTTAAGATATGTAACTATGCTGCTTTATTAATGCATTTGTTATCGGACTAGATGAAGGACAGCTGCAGCACATAGGGCTAAGTGCAATGACTATGGATGAATGTTGGAACCAATTGCTTGTACTGCTGCTTACTGCAAGTTATCTGCAGCTACTGAAATAAGTGCAATAATTAACTGCTGCAGAACTGAAGTGCTAAGTGCAATGATATTAATTTCGCTTTGGTGCTAACTCTATATTCTGCTGCTGTATATCTCTGCTGCTATGTTGGAAAGTGCAATACCTACTGTTGCAGAATTGAGTAAAATGATGGTATGCTGCTAAGATATGTGCTATCTATTGCTACTTGTTTACTCTATCAGGATTTCTGCTGCTATGCTGGAAAGTGCAATACTAATTGCTGCAGAACGGAGTGCAATGATGGTATGCTGCTAAGATATGTGCTATCTATTGCTGCCTATGTATGCTGCTATCAAGGCCTTGTACTACTGGGATACACTGACTAGCAGAGTCACTATTGCATTATGACAAATATTATAATTGCTGGAACACGCATCTTATGCATATGAATTATGGTAACATGCACCTTCGTCTAAGGAAGACCAGCAGAAGTGATCTAGGGACTATTTATACACAGTAGCCCTACGACTACAGTACTCCTTCATCTTACAAGGACTGCCCAATAGCAGATATTTGAGCTTCTACTAGCGATATCTCTTATTAACGGTGGCGGTCCGTAAATATTTTGTGCACTAGATGTTTTGTTTGTTTGATATTTTTTTTAGCTACTATTAAAAGTGAAGTTTTAATCATATTTTCAGTATAAGGTTCCCTTTCGCTTCATTGATACATTATTTGGGAGACCTAAACTTCTAGCTAGAAGCTATACTAACCTGTTGGAGACGAAGGGCGTATCCATACGCCCGTGGGAATTTCGGCCCCCGCCGCGTGCCGGGTGGGGACCGGGCCGGGGTGACTGCTGATATCTATCAGCAGGCACCCCGTGCAAATGCCCAGGGGGGTCATTAGACCCCCCCATGTCGGCGATCGGCGCAAATCGCAAGTGAATTCACACTTGCGATTTGCGCCGATTCCGGGTCATTACGGGTCTATGGTGACCCGGTGACCCAGAATAGAAGGGGGATCGCGGGTGTCCTAGACACCCACGATCCCCCTGTAGCGATAGGAGTGAGGTGGCAGGGTTGCCACCCCTCCTATCTCTGCTATTGGTGGTCTAGACGCGACCACCAATAGCAGATGTGGGGCGGAGGGGTTTACTTTCGTTTTCCCCGTCCTGCCCTCCCACAATAGGCGGGGCAGAATGGGGAAAACGAAGAGGACCGGGCGCCGGAGTCCACTTACCCCTCCGGAGGCAGCGGAGCGACGGGGATCGGCGGCGGCGACGGAGATCTGCGACGGCGTGCGGCAGAAGAGGACGGCTCATGGATGCGACGGCTCATGGATGTGAGTAGTTGCATAGCAACATCTAGAGGGCTACAGTCTGAGACCACTATAGTGGTCTCTAGACTGTAGCCCTCCAGATGTTGCAAAACTACAACTCCCAGCATGCCCAGACAGCTGTTTTCTGTGTGGGCATGCTGGAATTTGTAGTTTTGCAACAGCTGGAGGTCTGCAGTTTAGAGACCACTGCACAGTGATCTCTATACTGCCCTCTAGATCTTGCAAAACTACAACTCCCAGCATGCCCACACAGCTGTTTGCTGTCTGGGCATGCTGGGAGTTGTAGTTTTGCAACATCTGGAGGTCCACAGTTTGGAGATCACTGTTCAGTGGTCTCTAAATTGTAGCACTCCAGATGTTGCAAAACTACAAATTCCAGCATGCCCACACAGCAAACAGCTGTCTCGGCATGCTGGGAGTTGTAGTTGCGTACCTCCAGCTGTTGTATAACTACATCTCCCAGCATGCCCTTCTGTGATCAGACATGCTGGGAATTGTAGTTTTGCAACAGCTGGAGGCACACTGGTTGGAAAATACTGAGTTAGGTAACAGAACCCAACTCAGTATTTTCCAACCAGTGTGCCTCCAGCTGTTTCAAAACTACAACTCCCAGCATGTACTGACCAAACATGCATGCTAGGAGTTGTAGTTTTGCAACAGCTGGAGGCTCACTGGTTGGAAAATACTGAGTTAGGTAACAGAACCTAACTGAAGGTTTTCCAACCAGTGTGCCTCCAGCTGTTGCAAAACTACAACTCCCAGCATGTACTGACAGACCGTGCATGCTGGGAGTTGTAGTTTTGAAACAGCTGGAGGTTTGCCCCCCCCCCCCCCCCCATGTGAACGTACAGGGTACATTCACACAGGCGGGTTTACAGCAAGTTTCCTGCTTCAAGTATGAGCTGCGGCAAATTTTTCGCCGCAGCGCAAATTTCTAGCGGGAAACTCACCGTAACCCGCCAGTGTGAATGTACCCTAAAAACACTACACTACACTAACACCTAATAAAGAGTAAAACACTACATATACACCCCTTACACTGTCCCCCCCCCAATAAAAATAAAAAACGTATTGTACAGCAGTGTTTCCAAAAAGGAGCCTCCTGCTGTTGCAAAACAACAACTCCCAGCATTTGCGGACAGCCACTGATTGTCCAGGCATGCTGGGAGTTTAGCAACAGCTGGAGGCACCCTGTTTGGGAATCACTGGCATAGAATACCCCTATGTCCACCCCTGAGCAATCCCTAATTTAGTCCTCAAATGCGCATGTGCTCTCTCACTTTGGAGCCCTGTCGTATTTCAAGGAAACAGTTTAGGGCCATATATGGGGTATCTCCGTACTCGGGAGAAATTGCACTACAAATTTTGGGGGGCTTTTTCTCCTTTTACCCCTTATGAAAAGGAAAAGTTGGGGTCTACACCAGCCTGTTAGTGTAAAAAAAAAAAAAAATTTACACTAACATGCTGGTGTTGCCCTTTACTTTTTATTTTCACAAGAGGTAAAAGGAAAAAAAGACCCCCAAAATTTGTAACGCAATTTCTGCTGAGTACGGAAATACCCCATATGTGGGCGTAAAATGTTCTGCGGGCGCATAACAAGGCTCAGGAGTGAGAGCGCACCATGTACATTTGAGGCCGAAATTGGTGATTTGCACAGGGGTGGCTGATTTTACAGCGGTTCTGACATAAATGCAAAATAATAAATACCCACATGTGACCCCATTTTGGAAACTACACCCCTCACGGAATGTAATAAGGGGTACAGTGAGCATTTACGCCCCACAGGGGTCTGACAGATTTTTGGAACAGTGGTCTGTGAAAATGAAAAATTTCATTTTTTTGTTTGCACAGCCCACTGTTCCAAAGATCTGTCAAACGCCAGTGGGGTGTAAATGCTCACTGCACCCCTTATTACATTCCGTGAGGGGTGTAGTTTCCAAAATGGGGTCACGTGGGGGGGGGGGTCCACTGTTCTGGCACCACGGGGGGGCTTTGTAAATGCACATGGCCCCCGACTTCCATTCCAAACAAATTATCTCTCTAAAAGCTCAATGGTGCTCCTTCTCTTCTGAGCATTGTAGTTCGCTCGCAGTGCACTTGACGTCCACATATGGGGTATTTCCATACTCAGAAGAAATGGGGTTACAAATTTTGGGGGGCATTTTCTCCTATTACCCTTTGTAAAAAAGTAAAATTTGGGGAAAAACCAGCATTTTAGTGGAAAAATATATTATTTTTTCATTTACACATCCGACTTTAACAAATAGTTGTCAAACACCTGTGGGGTGTTAAGGCTCACCGTACCCCTTGTTACGTTCCTTGAGGGGTGTCGTTTCCATAATAGTGTGCGATGTGTTTTTTTTTTTTTTGCTGTCCTGGCACCATAGGGGCTTCCTAAATGGGACATGCCCCCCAAAAACCATTTCAGAAAAACTCACTCTCCTAAATCCCATTGTTGCTCCTTCGCTTCTGAGCCCTCTAGTGCACCCGCCGAACACTTGACATACACATATGAGGTATTTTCTTACTCGAGAGAAATTGGGTTACAAATTTTGAGAGGATTTTTTTCCTTTTACCCCTTGTAAAAATTCAAAAACTGGGTCTACAAGAACATTCTAGTGTAAAAAATGAAGATTTAGAATTTTCTCCTTCACTTTGCTGCTATTCCTGTGAAACACCTAAAGGGTTAACACACTTACTGATTGTCATTTTGAATACTTTGAGGGGTGCAGTTTTTATAATGGGGTCATTTATCGGGTATTTCTAACCAGAAGACCCTTCAAATCCACTTCAAACCTGAACTGGTCCCTGAAAAATTCCGATTTTGAAAATTTTGCGAAAAATTGGAAAATTGCTGCTGAACTTTGAAGCCCCCTGATGTCTTCCAAAAGTAAAAACTCGTCAATTTTATAATGCAAACATAAAGTAGCCATATTGTATATGTGAATCAATACATAATTTATTTGGAATATCCATATTCCTTATAAGTAGAGAGCTTCAAAGTTAGAAAAAATGCAAAATTTTCAAATTTTTCATGACATTTTTGCATTTTTCACCTAGAAAGGATGCAAGTATCGCCGAAAATTTACCACTAACATAAAGTAGAATATGTCACGAAAAAACAATCTCGGAATCAAATTTATAAGTAAAAGCATTCCAGAGTTATTAATGCTTAAAGTGACAGTGGTCAGATTTGCAAAAAATGCTCCCGTCCTTAGGGTCATAATGGGCTCCGTCCCCAAGGGGTTAAGTATACTCTTCAATGCCTGTGTGATCACTCCTAAAAACTTTGGACCTATCTATGTGTGGGCGGGCAATACCATCTCCACCACATTTGAAAGTGCCCGATGGTTTCCTATTTAGCCATGACTTGGGGGGGACCCGATGGTTGGTAATGACTGTGCACCAGTCGATCTTGCCCTTTCTGTATGTTATAGAAGCATGTTCTAACAATACCTCCTTTAAGTGTGGGTCTGATCTCAAAAGCCCCCAGTCTTTCACACAGTCTGATCTCAATTAATTATCAATTATTCTGATTTGCCTATTCTTATGTTGGGGTGTTTTCACCTTGGGTACTAGGAGATCCGATCTATTAGTTTTAAGGGCAAATGTTTACGCTTTTCTGGGTACCCTATCGGGGTACCCTCTCTCCAAAAATCTGTTTTGAAGGTCACCAGCTTGTTTAACATAGTCATCCGTGTTGGCACAATTTTGCCTCAAGTGTAGGTATTGCGTTTTTGGGAAACCCTGCTTGAGTGGAACAAGATGGTGACTTTCCCACCTGAGTATACTGTTAGTAGTGGTAGGTTTTCTATAGATGCTTGTTGTCAAGCCACCACACCCATCTTTCCTTATTAACACATCCAGAAAAACTAGGGACTCATGGCTACTCTTAGATATAAAGCGCAATCCTATAGGTTTTAGTGTTCAGTGTCAACACAAATTGTTTAAACAACGTCTCTGTGCCATTCCAAAAAATAAAGACTTCTTCTATGTATCTTCCCCAGTATAATGAGATGTTAGGGGATTCTCTTTCTCACCAAAAACAAAATTGTCCTCCCACCAACCCAGGGTCACATTGGCGTATGTGGGGGCACATGGGCTCCCCATGGCCGCGCTCCTGAGCTGGTGGTTGACACGCTGATCAAATAAAAAATAATCATGATGCAAAACAAAATGGAGGACATCATAAATTACATACATACATACATACACACATCATACATACACACACATCCTACACACAAATACACATTGTACAAACACATTATACATAGGTATCATACATACAACATACACACATCATACATACACATGCATCACACACATGCAATAATACATAAACACATAATGCATACAGTATACGCACACATCAAACCTACATATATACATCTATCATACATACACACACATCTATATACATACACCATACATATACATCATACATACACATCATATATACATCTGTCTAGCTTACACACATCTATCATACATACACAACGCCACCGCCTCCCCCCACTTCATACATACTTACATCATACATAATGTAGAAAAAGAATAGACCACGTACGGCGACTCCTGTATTACCCAATGGAAAGGTGGTTATACAGTCGTCAGGTATTCAGGCCCCTTGTAGGTGACCGCTCACCTTATAGCAGAAAGTTAGGAGCATATCACCTCAGAATAGAGGTACTGATGTAGCCTGCTGCTCAGATGGAGGGTCTTCAGGGGTCAGCGAGAACTGTCCTGTGGTAGTATGCAAGGTAGATAGGGAAAATAGACCATTGATTCCAGGTGCCGCTGGCTCAAACATCAGTCATGAAATTTCTTGTAAAAGATCCACATGTGGATCACTTTTATTGTATTAAAAAATTATAAAACATTACAGAATGGATGAAGCATTTCAAGGGTGTCCCCCTCTTACTCAGATCAGCATAACCATACAACAGTTATCATAGTGCTTAAATATAGTGTGAACTGGTGCCAAAAAGAGTGTGGGAGTGGCCCAGTGGTCAAAGGTCATGTAAGGTAGTTCATACAACAGGTATAAAGTATCCTGTGAGCAGGTAACTATATGTGGAAATTAATATAAGACTTTAGAAAACAAAAGGGATTACATATTACCTTCATTAGCCTGCAGGATCGCTAGGTTTTTAACTCTTTAAGGACGCAGGGCGCCCGGTCCCGGTATATAATATACCTCGTCGGTCCCGGTGGCTAATGATAGCCGGGACCCTGGGCTAATAGCGTGCGGCACCGATCGTTGTGCCGTGTGCTCAGACACAACGACCAAAGTTGATCGCCGTGTCTAAAATGAAAGTGAAAGCTTCCCGGCTGATCGGGACCATCGCGATTAAAATTTGATGTCCCGATCAACTAGGATGCGAGCAGAGGTCCCCTTACCTGCCTCCGTCGCGTCCGATCAGCGATTGATTGCTCCAAGCCTGAGATCCAGGCTTGATCAATCGACCACCTATTACACTGATCAAAGCTATGGCTTTGCTGGGATCAGTTTAAAAGATCAGTGTGTGCAGTGTTATAGCCCCCTATGGGGAAAAAAAAAAGTGGAAAAGAAAAGTTAATAAAGGTCATTTAACCCCTTCCCTAATAAAAGTTTGAATCACCCCCCCTTTTCCCATAAAAAAAAAACTGTGTAAATAAAAATAAACGTGGTATCGCCGCATGCGGAAATTATAAAAATATATTGTTAACCCCTTCCCGCTATTGGACGTATGCATACGTCCAGGCGAACTACACGTTCGCGCAAATGGACGTATGCATACGTCCAAGCGATCTCCTGCTCTGCCGCGGGCAGCGCAGGAGATCGCGGGTGGGACTCAGCTGTCAATCACAGCCGGAGTCCCACCGCAGCTGCCGGGGCCGCGATCGCGCCGGTCCCGGCAGCATTAACCCCATAGATGCCATGATCAGTTCTGATCACGGCATCTATGGTGTTTGCAGGGGGAGCGCATAAAATAAGGGGGATCGAGGGTGTCCAAGACACCCTCGATCCCCCTTGAAGAGAGAGGAGTGAGGTGGCAGGGTTGCCACCCCTCCTATCCCTGCTATTGATCGGCCGAGCGACCGACCAATAGCAGACTGGGGGCGGGGGGGGGGTTAAAGTTCAGTTCCCCCCCTATGCCCACCCATCGGTGTCCGGGCACAGCGGGGGGAACCGTGTAGTAGCGGCGGCGGTCACTTACCCGGCGGAGGCTGTGATCATGGCGGCGGTGGAGGTGAGTATGGCGCCGCGTGTCCGGGAGTCTGTTACCTAGCAACATCTGCAGGGTGACAGTTTGCAGAGTGGTCTCTAAACTGTGGCCCTCCAGATGTTGCTAAACTACAACTCCCACCATGCCTTGACAGCTGGTTGCTGTGTTGGCATGCTGGGAGTTGTAGTTTTGCAAGATTTAGAGGGGTTCAGGCTAGAGATAACGGACAGTGGTCTCTAAACTGTAGCCCTCCAGATGTTACAAAGCTACAACTCCCAGCATGCCCAGACAGCAGTTTGCTGTCAGTGATCTCCATACTGAACCCCTCTAAATCTTGCAAAACTACAACTCCCAGCATTCAGGAACAGCAAATGGCATGTCTCGGCATGCTGGGAGTTGTACTTGCGTGCCTCCAGCTGTTGCATAACTACATCTCCCAGCATTCCCTTTGGCAATCAGTACATGCTGAGAGTTGTAGTTCTGCAACAGCTGGAGGCACACTGGTTGGGAAATACCGAGTTAGGTAATAGGTTCTATTACCTAACTCAGTATTTTCCAACCAGTGTGCCTCCAGCTGTTGCAAAACTACAACTCCCAGCATGCACGTTCTGTCAGTGCATGCTGGGAGTTGTAGTTTTGCCCCCCCCCCCCCCTCCCATGTGAATGTACAGGTTACATTCACACTGGCGGCGGATTACAGTGAGTTCCCTGCTTCAAGTTTGAGCTGCAGCCGCAGCTCAAACTCCTAGCGGGAGACTCAGTGTAATCCGCCGTCAGTGTGAATGTAACCTAAAAATACTACACTACACTAACATAAAATAAAGAGTAAAACACTACATATACACACGTACACTGCCCCCCCCTACCACCCCCCCTCCCCCCCCCCCAATAAAAATGAAAAACGTATCCTACAGCAGTGTTTCCAAAACTGAGCCTCCAGCTGTTGCAAAACAAAAACTCCCAGCATTTCCGGACAGCCATTGACTGTCCAAGCATGCTGGGAGTTTAGCAACAGCTGGAGGCACCCTGTTAGGGGTATTCTACACCAGTGATTCCCAATGTCCACCCCTATGCAAATCCCTAATTTAGGCCTCAAATGCGCATGGCGCTCTCACTTTGGAGCCCTGTCGTATTTCAAGGCAACAGTTTAGGGTCACATATGGGGTATCGCCGTACTCGGGAGAAATTGCCTAACACATTTTGGGGTGCTTTTTCTCCTTTTACCCCTTTATGAAAAGGTGAAGTTGGGGTCTACACCAGCATGTTAGTGTAAAAAAAAAAAACATTTTTGTACACTAACATACTGATGTTGCCCCATACTTTAAAATTTCACAAGCGGTAAAAGAAAAAAAGCCTCCAAAATTTATAACGCAATTTCTCCTGAGTACGGAGATACCCCATATGTGGGCGCAAAGTGTTCTGGGGACGCACAACAAGGCTCAGAAGGGAGAGTGCACCATGTAAATTTGAGGTCTAAATTGGTGATTTGCACAGGGGTGGCTGATTTTACAGCGGTTCTGACATAAGTACAAAACAATAAATACCCACATGTGACCCCATTTTGGAAACTACACCCCTCACGGAATGTAATAAGGGGTACAGTGAGCATTTACGCCCAACAGGTGTCTGACAGATTTTTGAAACAGGGGTCTGTGAAAATGAAAAATAAAATTTTTAATTTGCATAGCCCACTGTTCCAAAGATCCGTCAAATGCCAGTGGGGTGTAAATTCTCCCTGCACCCCTTATTACCTTCCGTGAGGGGTGTAGTTTTAAAAATGGGGTCACATGTGGGGGGGGTCCACTGTTCTGGCACCACGGGGGGCTTAGGAAATGCACATGGCCAAATTCTCTCTCCAAAAGCTCAATGATGCTCCTTCTCTTCTGAGCATTGTAGTTCGCCCCCAGTGCACTTCATGTCCACTTATGGGGTATTTCCATACTCGGAAGAGATGGGGTTACAAATTTTGGGGGGTATTTTCTGCTATTATCCCTTGTAAAAATGTAAAATTTGGGGGAAAACAAGCATTTTAGTGTAAAAAAAAAAAAAAATTTTTTTACATATGCAAAAGTCGTGAAACACCTGTGGGGTATTAAGGTTCACTTTACCCCTTGTTACGTTCCCCAAGGGGTCTAGTTTCCAAAATGGTATGCCATGTGGTTTTTTTTTTTTCTGTCCTGGCACCATAGGGGCTTCCTAAATGCGGCATGCCCCCAGAGCAAAATTTGCTTCCTAAAAGCCATATGTGACTCCTTCTCTTCTGAGACCTGTAGTGCGCTAGCAGAGCACTTTTCATCCCCATATTGGGTGTTTTCTGAATCGGGAGAAATTGGGCTTCAAATTTTGGTGGGTATTTTCTGCTATTACCTTTTTTTAAAATGTAAAATTTTTGCTAAACCAAGCATTTTTGGTAAAAAAAAATAATTTTTTTTTTACATATGCAAAAGTCGTGAAACACCTGTGGGGTATTAAGGTTCACTTTATCCCTTGTTACATTCCTCAAGGGGTCTAGTTTCCAAAATGGTATGCCATGTGGTTTTGTTTTGCTGTCCTGGCACCATAGGGGCTTCCTAAATGCGACATGCCCCCCCGAGCAAAATTTGCTCTGAAAAAGCCAAATATGACTCCTTCTCTTCTGAGCATTGTAGTTTGCCGGTAGTGCACTTCAGGTCAACTTATGGGGTACCTCCATACTCAGAAGAGATGGGGTTACAAATTTTGGGGGGTATTTTCTGCTATTAACCCTTGAAAAAATGTGAAATTTGGGGGGAAACACACATTTTAGTGAAAATTTTTTTGTAATTTTTTTTACATATGCAAAAGTCATGAAACACCTGTGGGGTATTAAGGCTCACTTAATTCCTTGTTACGTTCCTCAAGGGGTCTAGTTTCCAAAATGGTATGCCATGTGTTTTTTTTTTTTGGTGTTTTGGCACCATAGGGGCTTCCTAAATGCAACATGCCCCCCAAAAACAATTTGCATAGACATATGAGGTATGTGCTTACTCGAGAGAAATTGGGCTACAAATTCAAGTATAAATTTTATCCTTTTACCCCTTGTAAAAATTCAAAAATTGGGTCTACAAGAACATGCAAGTGTAAAAAATGAAGATTTTGAATTTTCTCCTTCACTTTGCTGCTTTTCCTGTGAAACACCTAAAGGGTTAAAACACTTACTGAATGTCATTTTGAATACTTTGGGGGATGTAGTTTTTATAATGGGGTAATTTATGGGGTATTTCTAATATGAAGACCCTTCAAATCCACTTCAAACCTGAACTGGTCCATGAAAAATAGCGAGTTTGAAAATTTTGTGAAAAATTGTAAAATTGCTGCTGAACTTTGAAGCCCTCTGGTGTCTTCCAAAAGTAAAAACACGTCAATGTTATGATGCAATCATAAAGTAGACATATTGTATATGTGAATAAAAAATTTTTTATTTTGAATATCCATTTTCCTTACAAGCAGAGAGCTTCAAAGTTAGAAAAATGCTAAATTTTCAATTTTTTCATCAAATTTTGGGATTTTTCACCAAGAAAGGATGCAAGTTACCACAAAAATTTACCACTATGTTAAAGTAGAATATGTCACGAAAAAACAATCTCTGAATCAGATTGATAAGTAAAAGCATTCCAGAGTTATTAATGTTTATTAAAGTGACAGTGGTCAGATGTGCAAAAAAGGGCTGCGTCCTAGAGGTGAAAATGGGCTGTGTCCTTAAGGGGTTAAACCGCACAGTCAATGGCGTACGCGCAAAAAAATTTCAAAGTCCAAAATAACGTATTTTTGGACACTTTTTATATCATGAAAAAATTAATAAAAAGCGATCAACAAGGCCAATCAATACAAAAATTTCAGATCACGGCGCAAAAAACGAGCCCTCCTACCGGCCCGTACGCGGAAAAATAAAAAAGTTATAGGGGTCAGGAGATGACAATTTTTAACATAAATTTTTCTGCATGTAGTTATGATTTTTTTCAGAAGTACGACAAAATCAAATCTATATAAGTAGGGTATCATTATAACCGTATGGACCTACAGAATAAAGATAAGGTGTCATTTGTACCGAAAAATGCACTGCGTAGAAACGGAAGCCCCCAAAATTTACAAAATTGAATTTTTTCTTCAATTTTGTTGCACAATTAATTTGTTTTTCCGTTTCGCCGTGGATTTTTTGGTAAAATGATTGTCAGAATTGGTGGCGCAAAAAAAAAGCCATCATATGGAATTTTAGGTGCAAAATTGAAAGCATTATGATTTTTAGAAGGTGATGAGGAAAAAATGAAAATGCAAAAATGGAAAAACCCTGCGTCCTTAAGGGGTTAATGCATTTCCCACACTCTGCAGTGCTGTAGGTCCCGCGAACGCATCCTGCTGCAGAGGCAGAGTTGCCACAGACACGTTGTTAAGGGCCGCTGTCACGTGTTGCGTCCGAGCCAATGGGATAGCAGAGAATGAGTATTGACTCATGGAGTAGTAGGCTGAGAGAGTGGGCTTCCAAGCACGGACCTGCAGCGCTTCAGGGTATCATATAAAGCATACAGGTGAGGGGTCCGGAGTGTTAAGTATACGTAAACAGGAAAATATAAATGATTAAGGGTCATATTCACAAGTGGGCTACTCGAGCACAGGCAGTCTATGGTGCAATGAGACGGTGAAGGAAGTCAATGGATAGTTAGTTACACTGGGCCTCGCAAAAGGTACCAGTGTGTATCAAAAATGTGGGTCTTTATAGAGATATTTTAAATAGGAATGTAACCTACTATAATAAATATAAATTGAAAAAAATAATCTAGGAAAAATGTAGATAGAAGTAAAATAGCGGGTTGGACTGAATACACCAAAGGATAAAATATAAAGGTATATTAACCCTTTAAGGACCAGGCCAATTTTCCCTGTAGGACCAGAGCGTTTTTTGCACATCTGTCACTTTATGCATTAATAACTCTGGGATGCTTTTACCTTTCATTCTGATTCCGAGATTCTTTTTTCGTGACATATTCTACTTTATGTTAGTGGTAAAATTTCGTCGATACTTGCATCACTTCTTGGTAAAAAATTCCAAAATTTGTTGAAAAAATTGAAAATTTTGCATTTTTCTCACTTTAAAGCTCTCTGCTTGTAAGGAAAATAGACATACCAAATACATTATATTTTGATTCACAAATACAATATGTCTACTTTATGTTTGCATCTTAAAATTGACATGTTTTTACTTTTGGAAGACATCAGAGGACTTCAAAGTATAGCAGCAATTTTCCAATTTTTCACAAAATTTTCAAAATCAGAATTTATCAGGGACCAGTTCAGGTTTGAAGTTGATTTGAAGGGCTTTCTTATTAGAAATACACCATAAATTACCCCATTATAAAAACTGAACCCCTCAAAGTATTCAAAATGACATTCAGTAAGTGTTAACCCTTTCGGTGTTTCGCAGGAATAGCAGCAAAGTGAAGGAGAAAATTCAAAATCGTAATTTTTTACACTCTCGTGTTCTTGTAGACCCAGTGTTTGAATTTTTACAAGGGGTAAAAGGAAAAAAATTGTCTCAATTTGTAACCCAATTTCTCTCGAGTAAGGAAATACCTCATATGTGTATGTCAAGTGCTCGGCAGGCGCAGTAGAGAGCTCAGAAGGGAAGGAGCAACAATGAGTTTTTCTGAAATGGTTTTTGGGGGGCATGTCACATTTAGGAAGCCCCTATGGTGCCAGGACAGCAAAAAAAAAAAAAAAAAAAACACATTGCATACTATTTTGGAAACTACACCCCTCAAGGAACGTAACAAAGGGTACGGTGAGCTATAACACCCTCCAGGTGTTTGATGACTTTTCGTTAAAATTTGATGTGTAAATGGAATTTTTTTTATTTCACTAAAATGCTGGTGTTCCCCAAAATGTTACTTTTTTTACAAGGAGCAACTAAAAGAAAATGCCCCCCAAAATTTGTAACCCCATCTCTTCTGAGTATGGAAATACCCCATGTGTGGACGTCAAGTGCACTGCGGGCGCACTACAATAGTCAGAAGAGGAGTCACATTTGCAAATTTTGCTGAAATGGGGGGCATGTCGCATTTAGGAAGCCCCTATGGTGCCAGAAAAGCAAATAAAACCCCACATGGCATACCATTTTGGAAACTATACCGCTCAAGGAACATAACAAGGGGTACAGTGAGTCTTAACACCCCACAGGTGTTTGATAAATGTTCATTAAGTGGGATGTGAAAAGGAAAAATTTGATTTTTTTTTACACTAAAATGTCATCGTAAATTTGTAGATACATTTATTTGGAGTAAGGACATACCTCATATCTTGATGTAAGCAGCTCTGAGGGTGCACACCAGGCTTTGGAGGAGCAGGAGGGCAGTCAGGGTCCTTGAGCTTTTGTATTGCTGCCTATGGAGCCAGAACAGCGGGACACCCTCTCAAGGGGATTACATGGCGTACACTAAATAACTAAAATGGGGTACAGTGGGACATCAAATTATGTTAGATTATGTTCCCAGAATGATGACCCAGAGCATAGCCAAAACTAAAAAAATATGCCCACCCCAAACCCTATGCTCTGAATCATCATTCTGGGAATGTGATGTGTGTGGCCGTCCTTAACCTGTTGCCTAAAATGCGCAGGTGGAGAGAGAGCGCTGCGCATTTGAGGCAACATAAAAAAGTCCCCGATGATAGTGACTCAGTGACCCATGACCCATTTTTAGAAAAAATACCCCCAGAGATCTTATCAGGTTTTTTTTTATAAAATATTTTTTTGGTCAATTTAGTGGTTTTATGGGGTTGAAATTTGCAATGTACTCTGGACTTGGTACATTGGGGTCAAATTATGGAAAATTAAAATGAAAAGGGAAAATGTAGTACTTCATGAAAGTGTGATACTCCCTGAAGTAATCCTTAATGCAGATGATCGGGGCAAGTGTCACATTGAGTGGTGGTGTCCTTCCGAATCCCCCTCTTGTAACACACTCTGCATCTTTTCTTGGTTAGTCCCTTCTTTCCAGTGTGGGGGACTTCACCTGGAAAGTTTTGGCCTGGGACGATCCTGGCACCTATTACTTCAGTTCCTTGGGAAGTCCGTCCTGCTCTTTCCCGGTCGCCAAAGATCAGGACCTTTTGGACTTCTTCTTGGAACTGAAGGTATGTACCTGTGTTGCCAGCGTTCTGGTACAGTACAAAAGAGTTGTACATGGCAACCTGTACCAAGTAGACCGCAACTTTTTTGTACCATACACATGTTTTCCGCATGGCCATGTATGGCTTGAGGACTTGATCAGAAAGATCAACTCCCCCCCCCCCCCCCCCGTATACCAATTGTAGTCCAGAATACAATCGGGCTTGAGGACCGTTGTTGGGGTACCTCGCACAGGGACAGGTTAGCTGCCGTTACCATGAATAGTGGTCAGCATAAGGACATCCCTCTTATCCTTATACCTGACCAGCAACAGGTTTTCATTGGTAAGGGCACGGGACTCACCCTTGGGCATAGGTGTCTGGATAAAATTTAGAGGGAGGCCTCTCTGGTTTTTCCACACTGTCCCACAAGTGGACATGGATCTGGCGGCAAGGGATGTGAACAGAGGGATGCTGGTATAACAGTTGTCCACGTACACGTGGTAACCCTTATCCAGCAATGGGTGCACAAGCTCCCCAAACTTTTTCTTCTAACACCCAGACTGGGGGAACAATCTAGGGGTTCAATACGGGAATCTCGTCCCTCATACACTCTAAACTTGTAAGTGTACCCAGAGGTACTCTCACAAAGTTTATAGAGCTTCCCGCCATACCGCGTCCGCTTCGTGGGAATATACTGGTGGAAGATGAGTCTCCCCTTTTAGGGGAACAGAGGTATGCCTAAGCATGCTTAGAAACAAATGTATACCTTACAACATTGTATCCTAATTAGGATATAGATGTTTCAAAATCCTTTGTCTCCACAGGTCAGAGGATTTTGAAACATCTATATCCTAATTAGGATACAATGTTGTAATGTATACATTTGTTTCTAAGCATGCTTAGGCATACCTCTGTTCCCCTTAAAAGTTTTTCATTCACCGCGATAAACCAAAATCCAAAATGTGAACAGCTGGAGAGACACTTACCTAGGCCTACGGTGGCCATGCATTCCTCCCAGGTTCCTTGACGTAGCGGATCCTCTGAAACGCTGCCTCGATCCCCATTGGTGCGCTTGCTGTCAATCAGCGTTGGCGTAGTTCTGACGCGGCCCGGTAAGGAGTTATTACCGGACCGTGTATTTAGGTCTGTAAGGCGTGACCAAGCGGTTTTACCGCAAAACGGTGCTGTCATTTTCTGGGCTCAGGTGAGCCCTCTTAGCGTTAGCCCCAAAAACAGCTGGCGCTAACCCCAAATTATTACCCCGGTACACACCGCCACAGGGATGACAAGAAGAGCCGGTACCAACAGGCCCGGAGCGTCAAAAATGGCACTCCTGGGCCTAGGCGGTAACAGGTTGGCGTTATTTAGGCTGGGGAGGGCCAGTAACAATGGTCCCCGCCCACCCTGGTAACGTCAAGCTGTTGCTGCTTGGTTGGTATCTGGCTGATACTGAAAATAGGGGGAACCCTATGCGTTTTTTTTGTTTTGTTTTTTATTTATGAGGAAAAAAAACGCATTGGGTTCCCTGTATATTCCGTATCAGCCAGATACCAACAAAGCAGCAACAGCCTGACGTTACCAGGGTGGGCGAGGACCATTGTTACTGGCCCTCCCCAGCCTAAATAACGCCAGCCTGTTACCGCCTAGGCCCAGGAGCGCCATTTTTGACGCTCCGGGCCTGTTGGTAACAGCTCTTCCCGGCACCCCTGTGGCGGTGGGTACCGGGGTAATAATTGGGGGTTAGCGCCAGAGGTTTTTGGGGCTAACGCTAAGCCCTGACTTAGTAATTGATTCCGTTTATTAGAAGAAAAAAAGCACAAAAAATGGGTTAGGACATTTTTTGCGCTCTCCGCAGGGGAGAGCGCCCATAATGCAATGTCTTCCCAAACAGGGAACCTCCAATTGGTGCAAAACTACAACTCCCAGCATGCCCAGACAGCCTTTAGCTGTATATAGTGTATACTGCCCAAAGGGTTAACCTACACTGTCCAGCAGTGTAAGTTAACTCTTTCCTTGCCGGGCTGGCTTAGCGCACAGCTTAGCAAGGGGTTAAGTGAGCCAACAATGTGTATACTGTATACACATTGCAGGCTCACTGTAAGTTCTTGCTGGGCAATAGAAATGAGATGTATATCTACTGTTCAGCATCAGCTGTTCTCCCGGCTCTGTAGCCTTGGGAACAGCTGATCCCGACAGTCACTTCAGGAGGATCGCAGCTGGTGTCAGGAGGAGTTATATCCGCTGTGATCTGTCTCTTACTACAGGTACTACTACTCACTCCATGCTGGGAGCTGTAGTACCTGTGATAATGGAAAGATCGCAGCGAGTGTAACTCCTGACACCCGCTGTGATCCTCCTGTATAATGTATAGATGTGGCCGTCCGCTCTTCTATGGTCCCTGCACTGACGTATATATACACATATTCCTATTTCCCACAGAGTTGTGATTGGCTGGAACCATCTGGCCAATCACAGCTCTCTGCAGGAAATATGAATAGGTGTATATATACGGCAGTGCAGGAGACCATAGAAGAGCGGCCGCATCTATACATTATACAGAAGGATCGCAAGGGATCCTGACTATCTTTCAATTAGTACAGGTAACTACTACTCCCATCATGGAACAGTGTGTTCCATGCTGTGAGTAGTAGTAGTACTACCTAAAAAATGTAGAAAAAAAAAAAAGTTAAAAAACACACATACAACATTTTTTATTATTGTTGGCTACATTTTTAGTGCCCTACCCGCCCACATAAATTGATCTCTGTTTAAAAATTAATAAAAATGTTTTTATAAAAAAGATAAATTTCGTTAAATACAATTTTTTCCATCCCTACTGTATCTTTTTTATTATTTTTTTATGGAACCCTACGAAATTGTAATAAAAAAGGTATCTCCATCACTTTTTTGAATTGCTAAAGTCCTAAAGAGAATAAAAACCGCCTGAAAAAAAGTTAAACAGATTTTGTAAATGACTTCTATTAAAAAATCTTAATCCTTCCTGCACTTATTAGCTGCTGAATACTACAGAGGAAATTTATTTTCATTTTGAACTCAATGCTCTCTGCTGACATCACGAGCACAGTGCTCTCTGCTGACATCTCTGTCCATTTTAGGAACTGTCCAGAGCAGCATATGTTTGCTATGGGGATTTTCTTCTTCTCTGGACAGTTCTTAAAATGGACAGAGATGTCAGCAGAGAGCACTCTCCTCGTGATTCAGCAGAGAGCTCTGTGTTTCAAAAAGAAAATAATTTCCTCTGTAGTATTCAGCAGCTAATAAGTACTGGAAGGATTAAGATTTTTTAAAAGAAGTCATTTACAAAATCTGTTTAACTTTCCTGCACCAGTTGATTTAAAAAAAATAAATAAAAAATTTCCACCGGAGTACCCCTTTAACTCCCTAACATAGGTGTGTCAGCCCACCAGACTACATACCATCTCACATGCATATAGCTAATGCATCCTAACAGAGGAGTTCAATGAATACATACAATGTATATGTCATAAGGTGCCTATGTGCTTCCTCATGTTTATCCAGGTGTTCCTTCACACCCCTATGCCATTTAATTTGCCACTTTCTCAAGGGGCTGCTGTTTATTGCCTCCTGTTAGTGCTATTTATGAATTCTGACCCAGATATGACCGGTCACATGATTCAGTTTATCTCAGCGCCAATGCTGCGTCCCCACCCGCCGCTCACTGCCCCACCTCAGGCACTATCACCACAGTGCACAGGCTCTGGAATAGCCACATGTAAAATAATAAAGCTCACATCAAATCAAGTTGTGTACATACACTCTAACATCAAAAACAATATCCCATTTGTGATTTTTTTTGGGGGGGGAATGCTTACATTAAAAATATGTAAGCATAATAAAAATAAACATGTGGTATCGCTGCGTGCCTAAATGTCCGAACTATAAAAATATAATGTTAAACTGCACGGTCAATGGCCTACTCGTAAAAAAAAAGTCCAAAACTGCGTATTTTTCGGCACTTTGTATACCCTAAAAAAATGTATAAAAAGCAATCAAAAAGTCCCATCAACATTAAAATGGTACTGATAAAAACTTCAGATAATGGTGCAAAAAAAATGAGCCCTCATACATCCCTGTACATGGAAAAATAAAAAAAGTTATAGAAGTCGGAAGATGACAAATTTACTAATTTTGGTGCATGTAGTTATAATTTTTTTTAAAGTAGTAAAATAAAATAAAACCCATTTAAATTAGGCATCTTGTAACCGTATGGACCTACAGAATAAAGATATGGTGTCATTTTTCATTTACTGAAAAAGGGCACTGCATAGAATCGGAAACCCCCAAAATTTACAAAATGCAATTTTTTTTCCCCACAAATATTTTTTTTTCTGGTTTCGCCGCAAATTTTGTGGTGAAATGATTATAATGACATCAAAGTTCATATGGGTCTGTATGTGCAAAATTGAAAATGTTATGAATTTTAGAAGGGGAAGAGGAAAAAATGAAAAGGGGCAAACGAAAAGGGCAAAAACTGAAAAACCCTGCGTCCTTAAGGGGTTAATGGTATCTTGTCCGGGGAATTTCCAATTCTTAATGGGATGAGACAGGGGTGCCCCCTCTCCCCATTCATTTTTATTCTCACTCTGGAGCCGCTCCTTTGTCAAATTAGGACGGACATCGTCGTGGTTGACATTGCCGCGCACGGGACCTGTTATAAAGTGGCTGCTTATGTTGAAGACCTGATCTTTTTCTTGACAAAGCCTGGTATCTCTTGCTGTACTCATGTGAGAGTTAGTGTTTCTCTCGGCTTTCTAATTTTAAGATCAATTTTTAAAATTGGAGGCTCTGAATTTGTTCGCAACCAACAATGGTCTCTGCGCTCCGCGATTACTTCCGCTTTCATTGGAACCTTATGTTCTTAAGTATGTGGGTGTGCTTATACCATGTGATCTGACTAGAGTTTTCCAGCAAAATGTTTCTCCTCTGCTGGGCAAGATACATTCTCGCTGTTTTGCCTGGTCTACTGAGGCACTTACCTGGTTTGGCAGATGTGCAGCCTATAAGATGACGATCCTACCGAAGCCCCTCTCTGCCTTTTAATGCCTGCCAAGACTGCTTTCAGTGTTTTTTTTTTTCTACACAGCCTAAACAGAAGAGACGTGACCTCCACCCCCGCTGTGCATTGCAGTGACGTGGGACATAGTCCAGGGAAGGGTTGGGGTGGGGGAGACTCTGCTGCCTAGACCTAATGTGGGCAAACTCTGCTACCTATATCTAATGTGGGGAGAAGTCTGCTGCCTATATCTAATGTGGGGAGAACTCTGCTGCCTATACCTAATGTTGGGGAACTCTTCTGCCTTTACCTAATGTGGGAGAACTCTGATGCCTGTAAGTAATGTGGGGGAACTCTGCTGCCTATACCTAATGGTGGGGGAACTCTGCTGGCTATACCTAATGGTGGGGGAACTCTGCTGCCTATACCTAATGCGGAGGAAACTGCGCCTATACCTAATGTAGGGGACTCTCTGCTGCCTACTCCTAATGTGGGGGACTATGTACTTTGTTCCTGCCTAGCTAATGTGGGGACAAACTACCAAACTAATAGGGGGGGTACCGACTATCTACAAGGGGGTTTTCATACAGGGGGCAGCTATCTTTGGGATTTATCTACAGGGGGCGTGACTACCTGCCTGAGGGACATTAACTACCTGGGGCATGACCTACTTGTGGCCACTACCTCCAGGCAACAGTACCTACGTGGGGGCCTTACCTACCTGTAGCTTTCGTAAGCAACACCTTATTTTCTGTCTGCTAACACTAAATACTCTGGTAGTGCCCCTTTCGAGACTCTGGATCTGCCATTGAGTGGAGGGGTGCTGGCTACCTACCTTTTTACCTGGATACCTAACTACTTACCTACTTTCATTTTATAGACAGCGGGGTACTTGTATTGCATATCACTGCTCAACCTAACAAACACAGTCCCGTATTGCAGTATGTGATTACCCCTAGCTGTAGATATGTTAGTATAACCACAGGTGTGAACAGGGTTTAAAGTTTATTCTAGTGAAACATTAATTACTGGGTAAAGTTAGAAAAAATTTACCTGCAATCCCGAACTTGCTTCATTCGTTCCTCCGGATGGATGGCAGTCCTCTCGGAAAGTATAGCAGTTCGTATCAGGATTCTATTGCAATTCTATAGACTGCAGTTTCGTCTTGGTTTGCGGATTCAACGTGTTTCTTGCTGTAGAAATCATCATGAATCTTTGGCAGTACAGCATAATGATTAAAAAATCGGGGATATTAAAAAATCGAGGATACGATTCCTGATCATGGCGGCCAGGGCATGTATACCCCTGCTCCACACCCTTAGTTTAAATTCTCTAGGGTGTTCTTTACTAGCTGTCTGTATACAGGTTGACAAGCTTGATGTTGTCCTTGTTATTCTTGATGGATTTTTCCCCATGTGGAGAAGTGGGATTTTTTTCCCCTTTTTATTTACTTATTTATTTATTGTTGTTTTGCGACTTTGTAATTATATGTGTTTGTTTCATATGTCTTCTAGGTGTTTATTTAACACGATAATGACCATGAACGTGTATACACGTCCAGGGGGGGGGGGGGGGGTGGGGGGGTGAACGTTCCCCCACCTGGACAAGTATACACGTCCATAAAATTTGTGGGTATTGCCCAGTGTACTCACTAGATCGTGCCAGGGACTCAACTGTAACACACAACCGTGACCCTGCTGCACTGCCTGGACCGAAGTAATCTTTGGTCCTGGCAGTTCTAACCCTTACAGCCGCGGTCGGAAGCGACTGTGAGTTGTAAGTGGTTTGATAGAGGGAGGGAGCTCCCTTTGTCTCCCCTGCAGCTGTGTCTGATCCATGGCGGGGGGGGGGGGGGGGGCTGCTCCCTCTGTCTCTCTACAGCAGCACCCTGCAACGATCACAGGGTGCTGCTGCTTACCTGGCAGCCGGGGGTCTGGCAAAGATAACTGCCTCTGGCACGTCGTCATATGCTGCCTGCCAGTGTAAAACTGAAAGGCAGCATATTACTGCAACGCTTTGGAATACTAAGTATTAAGCATCAAAAAAAAAAGTGTTTAAAGAAAAAAAGAAAAAAGTGTAAAAATAGAAATTTTAAATACATTTATTAAAGTGTACCTTTCATCAAAAAATGTTTTGATATGTTATAGTTGATTGTATGTAGAACAACTTTCTGAAAGAATTATTTTTTTTTAAATGCTTCCTTTTTGGTGTATTTTCATTTTGAAAATGTGGCCACTAGGGGTCTCCCTAGCAATCCCTGGCCGCAAGCTTTTGCATTGATTTCAGACTCACACCGGCCTGGCAGTGAGTCCGAAATTGCAGAGCGCTGGCTGAGCATGTGACAAGCGCTGTGCTCACTCGCATACCCCACAGGGCTCTGTACACTGAGGACAAGCGGCGCTCCGCTCACTGAGGACAAGCAGGGCTCTGTACACTAAGGACAAGCAGGGCTCCATACACTGAGGACAAGCGGGACTCTGTACACTGAGGACAAGCGGGACTCTGTACACTGAGGACAAGTGGCGCTCTGTGCACTGAGGACAAGTGGCGCTCCGTGCACTGAGGACAAGCGGCACTCTGTACGCTGAGAAGCGGGGCTCCGTGCAGTGAGGACAAGTACGTGAGAGCAAATGTTCACATGGGCATATAAGTTTGGACATGTGTTTCACAAATAGGGTGCCTCCAGCTGCTAGTAGTAATTTTGCCATAGCTGGAGGCACCATGGTTGTGAAACACTGATAGATAGATAGATAGATAGATAGATAGATAGATAGATAGATAGAGATAGAGAAATATATATATATATATATATATATATATATATATATATTTGACAAAGACCGTGTGAGACGGTTCAAACATCGTGGCATCTGATGAATAAAGCCTGACACGCTTTCATCTAATCCGATGTGCTGCTGTTTTGTTGGATTGGTTATCTGTGGGGGCCCCTGACCTAGGCCCGACCAGCTTGCGCCCGTAAACATTCACTGGGAGTGAGGTCCTTGGGAATATTTTATATATTTATCCCCCTAAATTGCAAGCGAAAACAAAAAGAAAAATAGCCAGTACATCTACCTAATACACGGGTGCATGCTGCTGTGGCAAATACAGAGCATAAAATAAGAAGGTTGCAGCAGCACTCATTGTTCAAAAATGGAGGCTCTTAGCGCACCTTTTGATCAGAAGGTGTCCCCTATCCACCACGCGGAGGTGACCTCATTTCGGATGGGACCCTAACACTCATTTAACTCCCCTCTGCTGGGCATATAGCCTCTTATTGGGTGACATGCTTGATCCACTATCAATTTAAAAAACCTCCTGCGAAACAGGATTGTTTTTGCGAAACAGGATTGCTAAATTTTACAGCGAAAACGAAAAGAAAAATAGCCAGCACAACTACCTAATACATGGGTGCACGCTGCTGTGGCAAATACAGAGTATACATGCACCCCTCCCTGTTTCACAGTTTTTTTTTTAAATTGATAGTGGATCCAGCATGTCACCCTGTCAGAGGCTATATGCCCAGCAGAGTGAAATGAGTGTTAGGGTCCCATTCGAAATGAGACCACCTCCGCTTGGTGAATGGGGACACGTTTTGATCAAAAGGTTCGCTAAGAGCCTCCATTTTTTGACCAAGAGTGCTGCTGCAACTTTCTTTTTTTTTTATACTCTGTATTTGCCACAGCAGCGTGCACCCGTGTATTAGGTAGTTGTGCTGGCTATTTTTCTTTTTGTTTTCTCTATAGCTATATATAATATAATATGAGAAAGAAGGGCCGAAGTGAGCCTGGCCAGGGTTCAGATTATGACGTGCCTGCCAGGCCACAGTGAGTGCAGCCATAGTGAGGTGGAAAAGGTATTTATAATTTTTAAGTAGAAATAAGGACAGGGATATTGTTAGTGAGTGTTAGAGACAGATGGGGGGGGGGGGGTTAGGGACAGTTTAGTTGATGACAGGTACTCTTAAAATAAATAAATTAATTAAAAATACATAATGTGTAGGACCTGCCGGTAGTCACAATAGTGAGCTCCCTGCTGTGACTATCTCTGTGTGTCCACTCACACTGGACACATTGAGATACCCAGCCGCAGCAGTGAGCGCGCTCTTGTGACTGCCAGCGTGAAATATGCTGCAAATGTGCTCTATGTGACCCTACCCTTATTAAATATTTTTTTACAAAGGCCCTGTTTATACTGCGTTTCTGCAGTGTGTTGGAGATATTCATCAGCATCCCGTCAAAAAAGTGATGCCGACGTATACTGTAGCAGCCCCATTGATTTCCGAATGAGACTGCTACAGTATACATTAGCGTCCCTTCTTTTTACATGAATTCAACAGATACCTCTAACATACTGCAGAAATGCAGTATGAATGGGGACTAGAACCCCCCTTTTTAAACAAAATAGTAGCAGCGGAGTTTCTATATCTACTGTAATATCAAATTTCCCGCTGGGTCCCGTGATTGGCTGTTCGGTCCTGGGAAATGTGAAATTACATAAGGATACAGATACTCGCTGGCGCGGTTGTGGAGCCAGGGCTGGCATCACTCTGCTGCCGCCCGGGTTCCATCTGAAGCTATCCCCCCTACTCTACCTTAATGAGGGGACACTGCTTAACATCCCCCCCACCCTTGTCTCCCACCCGCCTGCAATGCACATCTCCCACTCACTACAAGACTACAACTCCTAGCATGCCCTTACAGTGAGGGCATGCTAGGACTTGTAGTCTTGTAGCGGGTGGGAGATGTGCGGCGCGGGTGGGAGACGGGGAGGGGAATATAAAGCAGTGTCCCCGTCCCCTCATTAAAGGAGTTCTCCAACAGAAATCTTTTATCCCCCGCTGTGCCCGGGCTGTAAAACTATACATAATAAACTTTTACTTACCTGCCTACGATCCCCCTTTGTTCCGATATCGCCGTCCCGGTCTCTTCCACTTCCTGCGGGGCGGTGACTTGACTCTGCATTCAGCCTATCAGCGGCCGCGATGAGACATTGCTGCGGCCGCTGATAGGCTGAGCGCAGAGTGAAGTCACCGACCCGCAGGAAGTGGAAGAGACCGGGACCGGAGAACGGGACGGCGATATCGGAACAACGGGGGAATGTAGGCAGGTAAGTGAAAGTTTATTATGTATAGTTTTACAGCCCGGGCATAGCGGGGGTTAAAAGTTTTAGCTTAGAGAACTCCTTTAAGTTAGAGTATGTGGGATAGCATCAGATGGAGCCCGGGCGGCTGCAGAGTGATGCCACCCTGGGCTCCTTTTAACATATGACGGAGCCGCGTAGTTTCTATATCACATACTGTAATAGCAAATTTCCCGCCGGGTCCCTTGATTGGCTGCGCGGTCCCGGCCAATCACGGGACCCAGCGGGAAATGCAAAATTACAGTAGAGACTAGAAAAACTCTGTGGTGCCGAGGTATGTTAAAGGAGCCCAGGCTGGCATCACTCTGCAGCTGCCCGGGCTCTATCTGATTCTATCCCAGCAACCCTCACTTAATGATGCCTGATGAAGCTGCGCATGCGCAGCGAAACGCGTTGCATCTAATAAATCCATTTATTTTATCTGGCTCCCTGATGGTTCCTCTCTGCGCTGGACTAACTCCTGAACTTACGGTCACCCTGTTTTGATCTCACTTAATGATGGGATACTGATTTACACCCCCCCCCCTTGTCTCCCACCCGCCTGCACCGCACATCTTTTGCATGCTACCTACTACAAGACTTCAACTCCCAACATGCCCTCACTGTAAGGGCATGCTGGGAGTTGTAGTCTTGCAACAGTTAGCAGACAGATGAGAGATCTGCAGCGTGGGCGGGTGGGAGACAAGCGGGGGGATGTAAATTAGTGTCCCCGTCATTATGTTAGGGTGCGGGGAGAAAATATGACGGAGCCCGAGCGGCTGCAGAGTGATGCCTGCCCGGGTTCCTGTGTACAGTTGTTATATCATATTTCACGCTGGAACTTTGATCACGGCCAGCTGGAAATATTAAAATTTGCTGCCAAAAGCCGTTTTGTAAGCCAGGTCCGAGCTGGCTTACATTTACTGAGTGTTGCGACTTTTTGTGTGACTTTCGCACTTGTTAAATCCCTGACCACTGCAAAGTGAAAAAGGAAATTCATGAAAATCATAACTACATGCACGAAAATGTATACATTAAAATTATGAAAAAATTAATACATATGTCCTCTTCTGACCCCTATAACTTTATTTTTTTGCGTACAGGGCGGTGTGTGGGCTCATATTTTGCTCTGTGTTCTTCAGTTTTTATCGGTACCATTTTTGTTTTTTAATTCTTTATATAAGCATACATAATACATTCCAACAAATACGGCAGACAAAAGAAAGAAAAAGAAAAACAAAACTGCGTCATTTAACCTAATTACACCCAACATATCCTGCTAAACTTTTTAGCTTTATATATATATATATATATATATATATATATATATATATATATATATGTGTTGCATTATACTGTTATTTATATCTCATTATGTATGCCCTAACGTTAATATCTAACCCCTCCCCTCCCTCCCCCCTCCCCCTCTACTCTTCTCCTTTTATACCCCCCCAATAACTCATACCCTCTCCTCACCTCCTTCGCTCTCTCTCCCCGCCCCCCCCCCCAACTCTCCCCCCTAACAAAGACTTTCTCATACTCGGATGAGTTTTGGAATTCTCTCCATGCTTGCCAAATGCCCAAAAAACTAATATCTTCGTCCTTATTTGCTAAAGTAAATTCTCCAAATACATAACATTGTTCACTCTTGTAAACCAACATGCTAATGACAAAGCTCTTTTTTGTCTCCAGAACAGTGCCACGCAGCTTATAGCCATAATGATAAAAAAAACTGAGAAGGGAGTATCTATATTTATTTACCGGTAAATCGGTATGTTGTATTAAAAAAAATTCCGGAGACAACGGGACAGATTGCCTAGTCAACTCCTCAATAATCTTATGAACCTGCTCCCAAAAAAGTTATCAGCGGGCATATGCAAAAGACATGTAATAGAGTACCTATCTCCTCTCTGCAATGCCAACATGTAGTATCTAAATCACCTTGAATTCTACCTAACCCCTTTGGCACTCTATACCACCTCGCCTTTATCTTGGAATTGGACTCTTGTATACGAGTAGAAATAGCTGTACTATGTGCAAGGCTAAACATTTTAGTCCATTCTTCTAGTGAAAAATGTCTGTTTAACTAATTTTTCCATTTTTGGGTGAATCCCTGGAGAAATTGATCTGCTGATGTAATCCAAATCTTATATATACGGGAAACAGCATTTTTGACCTCAGTCTCCGATAAACACATTTCTTCAAATTTGGTATTCACATTCCTGAACCATTCTGGGTTTGGAATTGAAGCCATAAAATGTCTTAATTGAAACTCTCTCCATACCCATAACTTTACTGGTCCTTCTAATTTCCCAAAGTCCCATCATTCCTTAGGCCGTTCCTTGTCCCTCATATCATTTACTCTAAATCTATCTGCAGCTATCCATTGTCTGAAAACTAGATCTTCTAAAATACCAGGAAAAGCCGGGTGTCCTATTATGGGCATCTGTTGGGAGTTGAGGGGCAGAAATACTTCCCGTACCCTATCCTCAATGCATATCTCACAGGTGGCACCTATGGTTGGATGTTTTTTCAAGCCCCCTAGCCAGTTCTTTTTACACCACAGGAGTATATTTAAAGGGATTTTTGTTTCTGCCTTTTCAATTCCCACCCAGAGTTTACGTATCGGTTGTCTGCACAGTTCTATTACCCGTGCCAAATGCGCGGAAATATAATAACCCTTCAAATCGGGTAAGCCAACCCCCCTTGTCTTTAACCCCTTAATGACGAAGGACGTATATTTACGCGATATGCCGCGGGGTCACTAAGTCCCGGCGGCTATCAACGGCCGGGAACCGCGGCTAATACAGGACATCACCGATCGCGGTGATGCCCTGTATTAACCCTTCAGACGCGGCGATCAAAGCTGACCGCCGTGTCTAAAGTGAAAGTATCCTGGCTACTCAGTCGGGCTGTTCGGGACCACCGCGGTGAAATTGCGGCTTGTCGAACCGCTTACTGGACACCGGGAGGGCCCTTACCTGCCTCCTCGGTGTCCGATCGGCGAATGACTGCTCCATGCCTGAGATCCAGGCAGGAGCAGTCAAGCACCGAAAAAACTGATAACAGGTCCAAAAAAGCATATTTTTGGTCACTTTTTATACCATTCCTTTCAATAGTTTTTTATTGAAGTTTTTTTTTTGTCAAAGCAAAAACATACAAACATTGGACCAAATGTGTCCAAAAATTATTAACAAGAAAACAGTGTCCTGGGGACAACAAATATGAATTTAGAAAGCATTAGTCCATCCTAATATAGCTTAGATTCCAAAATAAAGAAAAAGATATCTAATCTAGTACATAGTCTTACCCTATACTGATATTTCATCACAGTTAGCTGCATCCATAAGGAATATCAAGTGAAAAGGTCTCTGCACCACATGTTTGTAAGGGTAATTTCTAGGGAGAGGGGGGGGGGTGAGGGTGAGGTCAGAGGGGTAATATTGTGGACTAAACATCTGAACAGTGTGGGGAGGTCATCCAATATTGCCATTTATGTATAAATGAGGAGTATTTGCCTGCTCCAGAAGCTATTATTTTTTCAAATGCATAAGTGGTATTTACTTTTTGTATTACTTGAGAGATGGACGGCACATTAGTAGTTTTCCAGTGACTAGTAAGTGAGGTTTTGGCTATGATAAACATATTGCAGAATAAAGCACGCATAGAAGGAGGAATAAGATGTATATCTAGGAACAATAGTACCAGTTGTGCGGACCATAGTAGGGTGATATGGAAAACATCTTTTAGTAATGTATGGCATTCCCTCCAGAAAGATTGTATAATGGGGCATGTCCAGAGGACATGGTATAAGGTACCTCTCTGTCCACAGTCTCGCCAGCATTTGTCTGAAGAGTGTGGATAAGCTTTGGCAATTTTGTCTGGGGTAAAATACCAGCCAAGAATAGTTTTGAAGGCTGACTCTACATGGGAAGTGCATAATAACGATTTATTAATACATTTAAAGGCCATTTGCCAGTCAGGTGCATTATTGGATATGGCTAATTCCCGTTCCCATTTTCTCATAGGATATGAGCGGGAGCAGATATTTGATTGGGTATATAAGTTGTAAGGGAGTTTAAGACCAGGGGTTTTATTCTTTAGGTATCTAATGGTTGGTAAATCCGGCTTAAGTTTCGAGGCGGTAAGTGTTTGAACCAAATGGCGTACCTGGAGATATTTATAAAAATCCTCCCTTGGGATATGAAATGTTGAGCGTAGATGTTGGAATGTGACAAAAGAATGATCAATAAATAATTGTTTAACCTCAGTCAGCCCTGCAGACAGCCATGAATATATATTTAAATCAGGTATGGAGGCCTGAACAAAGGACATAGGGAGGTCAGTTACAGTCGCTACATTTGTAGATGCTATTTTGACTAAATATGTTTTCCAGATATGTAATGAGTTCATTATGAGTGGGTTATCTATTTTAGGTGTGGGAATGTTCCAGAATGGAAGATATAAAAGGTCTCTAGTAGTGTAGGGAGAAGAAAGACAATTTTCAATAATCGCCCAGGGAGCTTCCGAATCTGTATGCCACCAATGTTGGAGAGAGGATAACATTGTAGCAATATAATAGGCTTTTATATCAGGGGAACCCAAGCCTCCAGCCTGTTTAGATTTAGATAAAATAGAGGGGGAAAGTCGGGGTTTCCTCCCTGCCCATATGAAGTGTGTGAGAATACGTTGGGCGTTGGTGAAAAACGATTCTGGGAGATTGATCGGGAGTGTTCGGAAGTGGTATAATAGCTTGGGAAGTAAAAACATTTTGAATGTAGCAACTCGTCCAACCCAGGATATTTCATATTTTAAATAGTTTGAAGCCTCTTGAGATAGGGATTTTAATAATGGTATATAATTGTTGGAGTATAAAGAATTCAGGGGATAGGATAGTGTAATGCCCAGATATTCTATGGTGGATGCCCTCCAATCAAAAGCATAGGTTGATTTAAAAGAAGTGAGTAAGGGATGTGGGAGATTCAATGGGAGGGCTTGGGTCTTAGTCTTATTGAGGGAGTAATAAGACAATGTGCCAAAATGGTCTATAATGTCCATCACTGTCGGTAAAGAGGTAGCCGGGTCAGACAAAGTCAAGATGACATCATCTGCATATAGGGAGATAATATGGGAGTGGTCACCAATGATTATGCCCGATGTCCTGGGATCTTGACGTATCGACTGTGCCAGGGGCTCAATTGATAAAATGTAGATCAGTGGGGATAATGGACAGCCTTGACGGGTGCCATTTGTGATCCCAAATGAGTCAGACAAGCATCCATTGGTCAGCACACGGGCCGAGGGTAGGGAATATAGGGCTGAGAGAGCCTGAATTATGTTGCCCGTGAATCCCATAGCCCGTAGCGCCGAGAAGGCGTAGGACCAGCGTAGCCGGTCGAACGCCTTCTCGGCATCCAACGCCATAAACAAAGCAGGAATAGAGTGAGTGTCTATATGATGTAAAATATGTAATAATCGTCTTGTATTATCTGAAGTTTGTCTGCCGGGGACAAAACCGGATTGGTCTGCTTTAATGAGAGCTGGAAGCAGGGGGGCCAACCTATTAGCTAGCACTTTGGCATATATCTTGAGATCCTGGTTAAGGAGTGATATGGGGCGGAAGTGTTGTGGGGCATCAGAAGGTTTACCAGGTTTAGGGATAGTAGTTATCAATGCCTCTAAGTTTTCTTTGGGCAGTGATCCTTGAGTTACTGCGGAATTACAAAACGCCTGTAAATGAGGTGAGATAACGGGCAAGTACGTTTTAAAATATGCAGAAATAAAGCCGTCAGGACCAGGGGCTTTATTGCTGGGAAGAGATTGTATAACTTTTTGGACCTCTTCCAGGGTGATTGTTTTGTTTAAAATTTCCAGTTGGGGAGGGGAGATATGAGGAAGGGTGAGGGAGGACAGGT
This sequence comes from Hyla sarda, assembly GCF_029499605.1. NCBI lineage: Eukaryota > Metazoa > Chordata > Amphibia > Anura > Hylidae > Hyla > Hyla sarda. The sequence goes on from NC_079192.1 coordinate 359,906,164, forward strand.
AAGTTTGGATTTTGGTGGCATGGTCTGGTGGTGTATGGACGGAGTTTTCCAAATTATATAGTTGGGAGTAAAATGCCTGGAAGCCATTAGCTATGTCCATAGGGGTATATAGTTTATCCCCAGTTAGTGGATGAATCAGTAGGGGTATGCGGGACTTTTGTTGTTGTGTTTTTAACCTATGGGCAAGTAGTTTCCCTGTTTTATTGTCTTGCGAATAATAAGTGGCACCAAGCTTCCTATGCGATTTCTCATAGGAAGACAGTAGGAGACATCTAAGGTCATTTCTCAGTGCAGCGACTGTTTGTGCTGTCTGTGTGGTAGGGGTTTGTTTGTTGTTATCTTCCGCTTTACGCAGTGAGGAAAGAACCTCCTGCAACTGCTTATCCCTATTTTTCTTAATGATAGAACTATATTTTATACATAGGCCACGTATGACCGCTTTGTGACAATTCCAAAGTACAATTGGGTCAGATACCGAGGGTGCATTTAGCGCAAAATATTCCTTAATATCCTCTCTTAGGCGTTGAGAATATTCCCGGTGTGACAGAAGAAATGGACTACATCTCCACATATGTGGGGAAGGTGAGGACACATCATCTATAAGAGATATAGTTATAGCTGCATGATCCGACCATTTTATCTCCTCTATGGAAGAGCTATTAATGCGGGTCAGCAGGGTTCTGTCCACCAGAAACATGTCAAGTCGTGAATATGAGTTATGGACTCCAGATAAAAATGTGAAGTCTCTCTCAGAGGGGTGATGTACCCGCCAAATGTCATACATATCCTCAATATTGAGCCATTTTTCCAAGGTATTAGTAGAAAGACGGGTGCTAGAGGTAGTATCCATTTCACTATTAGCGACAACATTGAAGTCACCACACATAATGAGGGACCCCCAGGGGGACTTGCGTAATAGGCGCGTTATAGATTTCATAAACTTTAATTGACCATTGTTCGGGGCATACAAGGCGGCTATAGTCAATGGGATATTGTTTATGGTGCATTTGAGTAGGATATACCGGCCAGCAGAGTCAGAAGTGCAGCTGTGTAGGGAAAAGGCTACAGAATTACGTATGGCAATGGAAACCCCTCTAGATTTAGATGAATGAGTGGAATGAAATATGTGAGGGTATGCTGGGTGTTTAATCCGATGTGTATCACCAGAAAGGAGGTGTGTTTCCTGTATGCACAAAATATCACAATTCAAGGTTTTAGCCTCCTTCCATAGATAGGAGCGTCTATGTGGTGCATTGAGACCGTTAACATTAGCACTTGCTAACTTAATAACCATAAGTTATAATTACATGAGATAGGAATAGTAGATAGAATAAAGAAGTAGGGGCGACCATGTGTGCCTCCCAGCCAGCACACACATAGTCTATTGGATTGGGTAAGACTTGAAGGTAGGATGGAGTAAAAGAGATAAAGCAGAGATAGCATTAAAACAGAAACAAAGCATAAAATTGCCGTAAAACAGAATAATGGAAAAGGCAGTAGACTCATCAGTTTAGAGCCGGTTGAATGGAGGGGGGGGATAACTGTCCATCCTGAAGCCGAGGATCCAACCACACAGTCCGGGTCCATAACCTTAAAAAGAAAACTGGGTATGAGAAAGATAGCCGGAATAGTCCTTCATGCAGTGGACCAGTCCTTTCGGAGATGCTGAGGGGGGTGAGTATTCTTTGAGACACTAGGTGAGGGCATTGCAATGTTCCAGGCTTCTAGAAGCGATTGACCATCTTTCAGGGAGCGAACAACATGCATTTTATCTCCTTTGCGAATAAGCAGACGCGTCGGGAACCCCCAGCGATATGCAATTTTTGCAGTACGCAGAGCTTGTGTCACTGGCTGTAGTGCCCTGCGAGCTTGCATCGTGGCCACTGATAAGTCTGCATAAACAGAGATCCCATGGAAGGGTGCTGGGAGACCATTATTTTTGCGGGCAAATTCCATAAGACGCTCTTTCGTGGTAAAGAAATGCACTCTGGCTAACACATCTCTTGGCACAGTGTCAGATAGATGCTTAGGTAGTGGGAGACGGTGAGCTCTGTCAACTTCAATTTCAGTTGGTGAGCAGTCTGGCAAGGCTGCTTTTATCATGGAGCGCACATATTGTGGAATGTCTGCAGGAGGGATGGTTTCAGGAACTCCACGGAACTTTACATTATTGCGCCTGCTCCTGTCTTCAAGGTCAGCGACCTTTTCTCTCAAGGCTATGACCTCATCCTCTAAATCATGGTGAGAGTCTATAAGTAGATTATGTGAATCAGAGAATTCACCAAATTTTGTTTCAATATGATCAACTCTTTCTCCGAGATCATCTATATTCACTTGGATAGGAGATACTATAGCATGCATGTCTTTTAAGAAAGTCTTATGTAGCACCAGCAACATACTCTTCATAGCTGTGTCAGTCAAGTAGTCTCCAGAGACTGATAGCGCTCCCAAAGCATTATCACTGTTATCTAGCTTATTATCAGAGACTGTCCAGTCACTTGTGTCAGATATAGCGTTAACAGCATACCTGGGTCTCTGCTTGAGTGGGCTCTGAGAAGGAGACGCTGCAGGGGAGATGTTATCTGCGCCATGTGGAGGTGAAAGTTCTCTGTGCGAGCGCAGGTCCTCGTTGCTGTGAGAAGCTTCTGCAGCTACGGTCTCAGCTGCAGGAGGAGAGCCGTCAGGAGAGGTCTGATTCAGCGCTGGAACAGACAGTGACCGTCGGGTGAGTGTGGGAGATGAGCGCCGCTCAGTTCCCTCATCGGGTCCAGACAGTGGAGGAGAAGGCTTGCGTGCACGGTCGGCGCCATCTTGAGCCCTGCTCCCGCCGCGGGTAAAGCTGAATTTGGCAAGTGTTTCCTGTCGGGCAGGCTTCTTTCTGCGTGCCGGCATGATGTTCAGCTGTTCAGCCTCCTGTAGGGCCAGTGTAGGGTCAGAGATAACGGCTATCAAAGCTGTATTTAGTCGCTAGGTTAGGCAAAAGGCAGGAGCTCTCTTACAGTGCGGCCATTCACCTCGGCTGCCAGGCCACGCCCCCACTTTTTATACCATTAAAAAAATGAATAAACAGCGATCAAAAAGTCCGATCAAAACAAAAATCGAACCTATAAAAAAACTTCAGATCACAGTACAAAAAATTTGCCCTCGTACCGCCCTGTACATGGAAAAATAAGAGTTATATGGGTCAGAAGAGGACATTTTTAAACATATACATTTTCCTGCATGTAATTATGATTTTTTCCAGAAGTACGACAAAATTAAACCTATATAAGTAGGGTACCATTTTAACCGTATGGACCTACAGAATAATAATGTGTCATTTTTAGTGTCAAAATGAGAAAGTTTATTGAAACAAGTATAAAATATACATTCAATACAAGCAAGCAATCAGACGCTAGCAAGCGTCCCTCTAGGGTGGGTAACATTCAGAGTATCAGAATGCAAACAGCGAACTGTGAAGAGCAATTAAGACGTCATGAATATAACTACATTCTGAGCAATCTAGAATAGAGCTGGGGCATCCTCCGGTTCTAGACACATGAGGTAGGTGGGGAGGGTACAAAACTGAAGGTGAAAGTCTGGATCCAGAAGTACTGATTCCGGATACGGGTCAACATTGAGTAAATTCTAGTGGTCTGTAAAGTAGTAGGTCATGTCTGGAGCATGTGGTGAGGAAATCCAGGGGTCCCACACCTTTTCAAAAAGTGTCAATGTGTCGGCCCTCAGTTTACCCGCGAAATAACCATTGCTAGGGAGAGTACAGGTGACTGCCATTTAAATGCAACATGGATCCGGGCTGCCAACAGAATAAATTGTATAAGTTTAAGCAAATGACCAGGGATTCCACTGGGACGTTGTCCCAGTAGACACAGCGCCGGTTCACACCTGAGTGTTCTATGTATCAACGATGATATGAGATCAAACACTTGACGCCAATAGTTGGCAACCTTGGGGCAAGTCCACCATATGTGGAGCATGTCGCCTATCTCTGAACAACCCCTAAAACACACCGGAGAAACCGATGTGAATATGGCATGGAGTCTGGCAGGAACATAATAAGTGCGGTGTAATATCTTCAGGGCAGTCTCCGACAGAGAGACTTGCTAACTACCTCTACTCAGATGTGTGCAACAGTCATGCCAAGTTGAGAGAGGGACATCAGTGTTGAAATCCGTCTCCCATTGTGACATGAATGCGAGTTTGGAATCAGGCGGAGGCTGGTTAAAGGAGGAGTACAGGATTGAAAGAGTGCCTGTGTGAAGGGGGGAGTATATTTCCATGGCTTCGTAGGAGGTAGGAGTGATTTGCTGAGTAGTTGAGACGAAGGAGCGAAAGAAAGAGAATTTGAGAAAGATTGAACAATTCTTCTGGTGGGGGATTATATCTAGTCTGAAAAATGGACTTGGTCATCAGACTCTTACCCACCAGAAAGTGATGAAGGAGTGTCAATCTTTGGGAAGTCCACCAGGAGAAGTCTGTCAGGTGGAGACCCGGTAGAAACTTGGGATTTCTGAGGAACGACAGAACAGGAGCGACGGGAGATTGTAAAGTAAGCTTGAAGCGGACAGATCGCCACAGAAGGAGGGAATAAAGAGAGATGGTGGCAGCATAGGGAAGATAAGAAGATACTGGTTGTGTGACCCACATGAGCGAGGATAAGGTATAAGGGGCTAAGAGGGCATTTTCGAGTTCAACCCATCTAGGATAGGCCGAAGGGGCATTTCATAGCAACAGTTGTGCCAATCTGGCCGCTTTGTAATATTTGGCAAAATTAGGGACCAAGAGACCCCCTACCCTTTTATGGTAATGCATAATGGATTTTGGAATGCGGGAGGGGCGGTTACGCCATATGAAGCGAAATACCTCGGCCTGAAGTTTATGTAGGTCAGACATCCGGATAGGAATGGGGAGGGCACGAAACAGGTAGAGGAGTCTAGGTAGTATTACCATCTTAACCGTATGGATACGACCTAACCAAGATATGTGCGGCAAATCCCATTTGGCAAGGTCCATTCTAATAGTCCTATAAAGAGGCAGAAAGTTCATAGAATGAGTGAAAGACCTCGCAAATCTTGGAAGGGTTAGAAGTGGAGACTCCAGGGCGGAAAAGTAATTTGTGTACCCTATTAAGTGTCTGTTTTTGCTTGAGCATGGAGGCTAAAAGCCGGTCAGGCTTATTGGCCCAGCTGTAATAAGTGGCCTGGGTCCATCTAAGTGCCCTCTCCATGCGATCAGACAACACTGCATCAAGTTGTAGCCTAGTGATCCTGAGCGCCTGGAGTAGGTACGGGGTTGGGGACAATTGGTGTGCAGTAGTTAAGCAGGCCAGTTTATTTTCTAGGGTGGCTTGCACCCTTGTCCTATCCCTCTTGAGTTTAGAAGCCAGAGCAATAATTTTCCCTCTAATGTAGGCCTTATGGGCCATCCATACCCAACCCTCATCTGCGGAAGGGGTGGAGCTAAGAACAAAATAGCCAGAAAGGGAAGACTCAATCTTGGTACGCAAATGGGGTCGGCACAACAGAGACTCATTAAGTCGCCAAGTGTAGGGGGTAGAACGCGATGCCCAAAGCTGAAATTGTGCATACACCATGTCATGGTCTGACCATGCACACGAAATATGCCTGGCATATAACAATGATGGGAGAGAAGAAGTGTTCGTCAGAATCCAGTCTATCCCCAGAATATCCCCTTTGTGCTAAATTATGCTCCCTCCAGACATCCGCCACCTCATGATCAGTGAATTGTCGTAGAAGGAGACGCTGTTGAGTACCAGATCTCCTAAAGCCTGCAATGTGAGACCTGTCTAGCAGACCATTGACTACCATGTTGAAGTCCCCTGTCCAAAACAAAACATCATAGCTGAGGGACTGCAATCTGGCCACCAAAGTAACAAAAAACGTGAGGGGATCATCATTTGGGGCATATGAGTTGACAATGCAGATCTTGCGGTCCTGAAGGATGCCCTCCAGAATAAGAAAGCGTCCCTCAGGATCTGAAAAGCTGGACTGCACCGTGAACGGGAAATCATTATGAAGAAGGGTAATAACACCTCTAGATTTAGTAGTGAAGGAGGCCATGTAAGTACAGGTATATTTAGCGTGAAAATGCTTAGGGAATGAACTAACAATAAAGTGCGTTTCTTGGAGACTAAGTATATCGGGTTTGTGCTTGAGATAATCTATGAACGCTTTTCTCCTTTTCACTGGAGAATTGAGACCCCTGACATTATGCGACAGGATTCTACACATGCCCACTCAGTACTGAAAAGCTTAGGAAACACGACCCAAACAGGGTGAGGGGATTCCCCATATCCCCAACCGTCATCAAAAGCAAAGTATCAGCAATACAAATGATATGACTACAATAAACATCAGGACCCAGACTAGACTCACTATACCAGACGGACAGAGGGACAAACAGAGAAAACAATGACAGATAATAGAGACATCACGTGAAGCAGTGGGTGGAAGGACAAAAAAAGGAAATGCAACAGGAGACCATTTAAGGCCAATCCAAACCCACAATTCAGAGGCAACATGGTAGTCCAGTAGGCCAGGACAAGAGTCAATATGGGATCTGAATCCCGTGGAAAAACAGGAAAGTCCAGCAACCGTGGACTATGTGGGGCCCAACTTGGTAAAAAGGGAAACACGGCCACTGTATGGCAAGTACATTTGTAGGGTCAGGTCCACTTATAACGTATCTACGCTTTTTGCAATCCTAGAGTCACTGGGCGCATATTGCGTCTTCTCTCCAAGGTGGAGGGTGCCAGATCAGCATATAGATGAACCGACGGCGGCAGGTTCGGTAGAGGAGAAACATTATGGGCAGCTTGTAGGATCTTGTCCCGCATTTCAGGGTAGTTAATTTGAGAACCACATCTCTAGGGACATCAGGGCCCTTGGGGCGTTCCAGGCCTCTATGTATGCTATCCATCCGCAGCTTGGCCGCCTCCGTTTGTGGTAGAAGCTTAGAAAACAAGTCCAGTGCGGTAGCAGGGAGGTCTGTAACATTCTCCGGTAATCCCCGGATGCGTATATTGGACTTCCGAGACCTATTTTCCAGGTCCTCAATCTTAAGTTCAAGTAAGTCTATGCGGTCAGTGTGGTCCGCTATAACAGTGTGGTCGCTTTCAATGGCGTCCGCGAGTTCATCTGCCCGTAGTTCTATGTCGGCTACTCTCTGGCCTAATTCACCCACCTGCTTGGTGAAGTCGGCTACCGCTTTCCCCAACTCCAGCTTTAACATTTGCTGTATGGAGCGGTATAGGTCAGCGGGGTTTAGGGGGTCTGCTGGCAGAGGCAGGAGTGGTGTGGAGTCCGAGATATCCTCCTCCTCTGCAGGCGGGGGACTCGCGGCGCGAGATGGAGTCGGCGCCATATTGGATTTAGGCCCCGTTCGGAAAATCTCCAAAATCGTCTGGGATAATGACCTTTGCGATCCTCTGGACTTGCTCTTGTCCATCCTGGCGTGTTCCGGGTGCTGGCCGGAGCAGATTCAGAGCGAAGAAGTTGAGAAATAAGCGCTGAGGAAGCTTTATCCTGGCCCGTGGTGCGGAGCTCACAGAGGAGACGTCCTGCCTAGTGAGCCGCGTGCATAAGGTGTCATTTTTACCTAAATATGCACTGCGTAGAAACGGAAGCCCCCAAAAGTTACAAAATGGCATTTTTTCTTCGATTTTGTCGCACAAATTATAATTTTTTTTTTGTTTCGCCGTGGATTTTTGGGTAAAGTGACTAATGTCACTGCAAAGTAGAATTGGTGGCGCAAAAAATAAGCCATAATATGGATTTTTAGGTGGAAAATTTAAAGGGTTAGGATTTTTAAAAGGTAAGGTAAGTGGAAAAAACGAAAATGCAAAAACTGAAAAACCCTGCGTCCTTAAGGGGTTAAGTTGGCACATGGTCTATCTTCTTATCCTAGCCTTCTAGCCCCCCAAATAAAATCTTGGTGAATTAAAGTAATTTCCCTAAAAAAAGCCTGAGGGAATATAATTGGGATGCATTGAAAAAATAAACATTTTTTGGTAGGATGATCATCTTAAATAGTGCACATCGCCCAAACCAAGAAAAGAAATTAGGAGACCATTTTTGGCACTTTTGTCGTATCTCATTAACAATGGAGGGGGGACATTAAAATTATAGAATTCTTTTTTTTTTTTTTTTTTTAGCCGATATCCAAACCCCCCAGAACTTTCACGGCTTGATCAGCCCATTTTATGCTAAAGCTCTTCAGTATCCTTCTTAGCATTAGATTTGCGGTTCAAAGTATTTTATTAAAGTTTTTTAGAAACAAAACACAGAGAGGACATTGCATAAACACAATGGGTATCGAATACCCAGGATACAATACCAAGCATAAAAGAGAAAAAAAAAAAAAATAGGTACAAACAAAACAGAACAGTTATATTCTGGCCATGAGGTGCACATACAATCCCATTTCAAAGCTCCACGTGTATTGCTGCTAACATTATATTCAGTACTAGTTGAAGTACACCAAGTTGAGAACAAACGCAATACCTTAGAATCATTGTGGAAGCATACATTACTTGTAATACCCTATGCACTGTTAGCCGCCAGAATAGATATGAGAACAACGATTATCAATCAAAACTAGCTGAAACTAGGTGTAGACATGTCTCAGTCTAGGAGGCGTGTCATGCTAATTAGGTCTAGTGTGTATGTATATGTATATACCTGTCATGTGACTAAGCCACTCTTTAAAGTGAAGTCAAGACTATAAACTACGAATAGCTGCACCTATGCCCTTGTACACGGGGCTCATGTATTCGAAAAAGGGGTCATAGGGGGCGGGGGGGGAGAAGGGGGAGGGGGAGAAAAGAAGAGGAAGATGATAGAAGAAGAAGATACAAAGAAAGGGAGAACAGTAGGATATGGAAGAACTAAGTGTTAGTGTAAGGAGGGAGTGGCTGCACCACAGTAAGCATAGCAATACGGGATATCCAAGGTTCCCACATTTTGTCGAACTTATCAGTCTGTCTCCTTCCGATGGCCCTAATCTTCTCCAAGTTGTATGCATGATTTATCGTTGCAATCAATTCTGCTAAATCAGGAGGTGTAATGGATTTCCAGTGCCTGGTCTTCTGAGTGTTGCTGTGTAAGAGGGGGCGTGAAAGAGGAGTTTCAAAAACTGTGATTATCTGTTGTGCGGAGTGAATCTGTGGAGTGGGTGCGACTGCCTATAGTCCACATTCATATTTTGGGTAAGTCTTCTCTCTTGCACATAGTGGGATAACTGTTAGAGTTTAAACACCCTTTTTAATTTTTTTTTTTCTCTGTTCCACCTCTAGGGGGAGGAGGAGTAGATTGGGCACAGGTGTATAAATCTTAGCTTGGGACTCATATTGAGAGCTTGCTCTTCTGAGTGTTGCTGTATAAGAGGGGGCGTGAAAGAGGAGTTTCAAAAACAGGAGTTTGAAAGCAGGAGGTTGAGATCACTGTGAGTGTTAATTTCTGAACCCACAAGGTCTACAAAAAATTTGAAGTGTAATTTTGACTGTCTGTTTTTGCCTATACATTTGTGAAATCCCCATAACTAGATGGCCTCCATGTTGGAAAATGCAGTCCAATGTACATCCTGTTCAATGTATGCAATCCTTGAACAACAGTTTGCGGGTGCATATTGTTGTGCGAGATGTGTGCTAGTTGTCCGTTTGGAAGCCCAGATCCTGCATCTAGAGGGGCGACTGGCAACAATGAGAAGCATTAACAACATGGAGAGGAGTCTCCTGCTCACTGAGCAGGCACTCTCGGGAATAGAGGTGGGGGAGGACAGTGGGACGGAGTTGCAGAACATTCAGGCAGTTAGCTGGGTTACAGTTAGAAAGAGGGGTAGGGGAAAAAGTGTCAGGGAGGCTAGTCCTGAACTGGCACACCCCAACAAGTTTTCCCGCTTGGCAGATGAGGGGGATGCCATTACAGAGCTAGCAGAACTGCAGCAGGATACCGCCTCTGACCGCCAGGGGGGTGTCTGCTCCAGTAAGGAGGGAGGGAGGAGTACAGGGCAGGCCAGACAGGTACTAGTGGTGGGGGACTCAATTATTAGGGGGACAGACAGGGCAATCTGTCACAAAGACCGGGATCGCCGAACAGTGTGTTGTCTGCCTGGCGCTCGAGTTCGGCACATCACGGATCGGGTTGACAGGTTGTTGGGCGGGGCTGGAGAGGACCCAGCAGTCATGGTACATATTGGCACCAATGACAAAGTAAGAGGTAGGTGGAGTGTCCTTAAAAATGATTTCAGGGACTTAGGCCGCAAGCTTAAGGCAAGGACCTCCAAGGTAGTATTTTCTGAAATACTACCAGTACCACGAGCCGCACCAGAGAGGCAGCGGGAGATCAGGGAGGTAAACAAGTGGCTCAGAAGCTGGTGTAGGAAGGAAGGGTTTGGGTTCCTGGAGAACTGGGCTGACTTCGCGGTCGGTTACCGGCTCTACCGTAGGGACGGGCTGCACCTCAATGGGGAGGGTGCAGCTTTGCTTGGGGAGAAGATGGCTAGAAGGGTGGAGGAGTGTTTAAACTAGGGACTTGGGGGGAGGGAACCTACAGCAAAGAGGGGGAAGATAGTGTAGATAGAGAGGTGGGAATTATAAATGTACCTGGGGGTGGAGCGGAGGGAGGGGTTAGAATAGTTAATAGGAATAGGCTTCATAGGAAAATAAAACTTACACCCTTGAATCCCATTAACCCCAATAACATAAAGGATGGAAATGTAAAGTGTATGTTCACAAATGCCAGAAGCCTAGCAAATAAAATTGGGGAGCTTGAGGCCTTGATACTGGAGGAACATATTGATATAGTTGGGGTCACTGAGACATGGCTGGACTCCTCGCATGACTGGGCTGTCAATCTGCAGGGGTTTACATTGTTTCGCAAGGATAGAATGAACAGAAAAGGTGGTGGAGTCTGTCTGTATGTAAGAAGTGGTATGAAAGTCAGTGTGAACGATGCCATAGTGTGTGATGATTCTGAGGAGGTGGAATCACTGGGTAGAATTACAAAAGGAGGGAAATACTGAAAAAAATACTTGGTTTAATCTACAGACCCCCTAATATCACTGAAGAGATAAAAGTTCGGCTTCATAAACGGAGAGGGCCGCCCGGGCAGGTACAGTGGTAATAATGGGAGATTTTAACTATCCAGATATAGATTGGGGTCCGGGGTTGGCTAAAACTACAAAGGGGCGACAATTCCTAAATTTATTGCAGGATAATTTTATGGGCCAGTTTGTGGAGGACCCAACAAGAAGTGATGCCTTGTTGGATCTGATCATTTCCAACAACGCAGAGCTGGTTGGTAATGTAACTGTGCGGGAAAACCTTGGTAATAGCGACCACAATATAGTTACTTTTGACTTAAAATGTAGAAAACAAAGACAGGCGGGGAAGGCAAAAACATATAACTTTAAAAAGGCAAACTTCCCTGGGCTGAGGGCTGCACTACAGGACATAGACTGGGGGGAGGTGTTCTTAAATACTGATACAGAAGGTAAATGGGACATCTTTAAATCAACTCTAAATAACTATACAGCTAAATAAATACCAAAGGGGAACAAACATAAACGATTAAAACTAAATCCTACATGGCTGACAAATGATGTTAAAAGAGCAATAAACAACAAAAAAATTGCCTTCAAAAAATTCAAATCCGATGGGTCAGCTATAACATTTAAACAGTACAAAGTGCTTAATAAAATCTGTAAAAATGTAATAAAAACTGCAAAAATTCTAAACGAGAGACAGGTGGCCAAAGAAAGCAAAACTAATCCTAAAGGTTTTTTTGCATTTATATATCTAAAAAAAATAAAGGACCGAGCATGTAGGACCCCTTAATAATGATAATGGGGAGGTTGTCACGGGCGATCAAGAGAAGGCGTAGCTACTGAATGGGTTCTTTAGTTCTGTATACACTATGGAAAAAGGAGCTGACATTAGCCAGGTCAGTGCTGGTAACACATCTTGTAATGTACTGAACTGGCTTAATGTAGAGATGGTACAAGGTAAGTTAAGTAATATAAATGTAAGCAAATCTCCAGGGCCAGATGGATTGCACCCAAGAGTTCTTAGAGAGGTAAGTTCAGTAATATCTGTACCCCTGTTCATGATATTTAGAGATTCTCTGGTGTCTGGTATTGTGCCAAGGGACTGGCGCAAGGCGAATGTGGTGCCAATCTTCAAAAAGGGCTCTAGGTCTTCCCCAGGAAACTATAGACCGGTAAGTTTAACATGCATTGTGGGTAAATTGTTTGAAGGACTTATAAGGGATTACATACAGGAATACATAGGGTAGAATTGTATTATAAGTGATAACCAGCATGGGTTTACTAAGGATAGAAGTTGTCAAACCAATCTAATTTGCTTTTATGAAGAGGTGAGTAGAAGCCTTGACAGAGGAATGGCTGTGGATATAGTGTTTCTGGATTTTGCTAAAGCATTTGATACTGTCCCTCATAGACGTCTGACAGGTAAGTTAAGGTCTTTGGGTTTGGAAATTTTAGTTTGTAACTGGATTGAACACTGGCTCATGGATCGTACCCAGAGAGTGGTGGTCAATGATTCGTACTCTGATTGGTCCCCGGTAATTAGTGGTGTACCCCAAGGTTCAGTACTGGGCCCGCTGTTGTTTAATTTATTTATCAATGATATATAGGATGGTATTAACAGCTCTGTTTCTATCTTTGCAGATGACACCAAGCTTTGTAGCACGGTACAGTCTATAGAGGATGTGCATAAGTTACAAGATGACTTGGATAGACTAAGTGTCTGGGCATCCACTTGGCAAATGAGGTTCAATGTGGATAAATGTAAAGTTATGCATCTGGGTACTAATAACATGCATGCATCGTATGTCTTAGGGGGGATTAAACTGGCAGAGTCACTGGTAGAGAAGGATCTGGGTGTACTTGTAGATCACAGACTACAGAATAGCATGCAATGTCAGGCTGCTGCTTCCAAAGCCAGCAGGATATTGTCATGTATCAAAAGAGGCATGAACTCAAGGGACAGGGACATAATACTCCCCCTTTATAAAGCATTGGTCCGGCCTCACCTGGAATATGCTGTTCAGTTTTGGTCGCCTGTACATAAAAGGGACACTGTGGAGCTGGAAAGGGTGCAGAGACGCGCGACTAAACTAATATGGGGCATGGAACATCTTAGCTATGAGGAGCGATTAAAGGAGTTATAATTGTTTAGTCTTGAGAAGAGACGTTTAAGGGGGATATGATAAACATATATAAGTATATTAATGGCCCATACAAAAAATATGGAGAAAAACTGTTCCAGGTTAAACCCCCCCCCCCCCCCCAAAGGACGAGGGGGCACTCCCTCCGTCTGGAGAAGAAAAAGTTTAGTCTCAAGGGGTGACACGCCTTCATTACCATGAGAACTGTGAACTTATGGAACAGTCTACCTCAGGAACTGGTCACAGCAGGAAAAATTAACAGCTTTAAAACAGGATTAGATACATTCCTGGAACAAAATAACATTAATGCTTATGAAGAAATATAAAATCCCATCCCATCCCTTCCCCAATATCGCGCCACACCCCAACCCCTTAATTCCCTGGTTGAACTTGATGGACATATGTCTTTTTTCGACCGTACTAACTATGTAACTATGTAATTTTGCCAGTATAAGAATCTTGCAGAAGAGATGGCGAAATGATGGGGGGACTTCATCAAGATGTAGGAGTAATAGTGCTTGGCTTGGTATCAGTTGGATAGAGAAGCCAAACAATGCCATTAATACATTTTCCACTAGCTGCCAGTAAGAAAGATTGGACACGACCATAGCATATGTGCAAGAGTACCCCTGTGTCCACACGATCTCCAGCATAAGTCCGAACAAGAAGAATACATAACATGGAGTCTGGTGGGGGTCAGATACCACCGTAAATGAGATTTTAAGGCAGCTTCAACATGTGAAATACATGATAAGGAAGAATGTATATATTTATGAGCTCTCGCCCAGTCAGCTACATTAGTGGTGATCCCTAATTCCTTTTCCCAGGTTTTCATAGCCCCGGTTATAGTTAGCTCGTCGTGTTCATTAAGGCTTTCATAAAGGGGTTTAAGGCCTCTGCAATTTGTAGGGAAATATTGAAAAGCTACCTTTGAGGCCAGAGGAGGGGAACTTAATGGTGCAGATAAAAAATGTTTAATACGCAAATAGTTAAATAACAGTTTGGACGGAAGCTGGAAAAGAGATACTAGGTCAGGGAAGGGCATTATGTCATTGTCTTTATAGAGTTGGGTGATGGTAACAATACCTCTGCCCATCCAGGGAGTAGGGTCAAAATCGGGGACCGTCAGCTGCATGAATGAAATAGGTGCCTGTAATCCAACATTACGTATACTGGAATCAGACATTTAATGTAAAAGTTCCCAACATCTAAGGCCTGCCAAGGTAAATGACGAGATGTTATCCGGCAACTTAACTCTCCAAAAGTATAGAATTGTGCTCGGAATTCCATCACCGAAGCGTACTTATTCTCTATCTGAAACCAATGAACCTTTAAGTTGTTATCCCACATAGGTCGCAACATACTAACCATAGTGGCAATATAATAGGACCGGAGATCCGGAATACCTAAACCACCCACCGACCTGTTTAACCGCAACTGAATGGGGGACTCTAGGACGTGAACCACTCCATATATAAGAAGAAAGTAAAGTTCTAGCTTTAGTAAAGAAAGAAAGGGGAAGATGAATAGGTAAGACCCTGAAAAGGTAGAGAAGTTTTGGAAGAACATACATTTTGAATGCTGCAATTCTACCTAGCCATGAAATTTCAACTTTTCCTAGCCTCAGCAAATCATCTCGGAGCGTTTGCAAGAAGGGGACATAATGCGTTGCCTAAAGCTGCTGGGTGGAGGCCGTGAGTATCTTATACCTTTCGTCTGCCAATCAAGACTGTAGTGGGCAGTTAAAGTAGATAGTAGGGACTGAGAGATATTCAGGGGTAGGACCTGGGACTTAGCGTTGTTAAGCTTATAGTATGATAAAGTCCCGAATTTAGAAAGGAGAGATAAAGAGGCGGGAAGAGAAATAGAAGGATTAGATAAGGAAAGAATGATGTTATCAGCATATAGAGAAATAATGTGAGATCTGTTACCTACTTGGATTCCCGTTATAGTAGAAGATGAGCGGAAAAGCTGAGCGAGAGGTTCCAGAGAGAGAATGAAAAGAAGAGGGGATAGAGGGCACCCCTGACGTTTACCATTTGACAAAAGGAAGGGGTCCGATAGGGTACCATTGGAGAAGACTTGAGCCGAAGACTGGGAGTATAATGCTTGCAGAGCACGTAAGAAGGTACCCACCACTCCCATCCTCCCCAAGACTGCAAAGGCATATCCCCAATGGAGGCAATCAAATGCCTTTTCAGCATCTAGGGTAACTAGCCTGGCGGGTATCTTGTAAATATTAATGTGGTGAATAAGGTTAAGGACCCTGCGGGAATTATCTGAAGATTGGCGACCTCTCACGAACCCAGTCTGGTCCTCTACAATTAAAGAGGGTAACACTTCTGCCAATCTCGCTGCAAGTAATTTAGCATATATTTTTAGATCGCAGTTCAATGACGAGATTGGCCTGAATTTTTACGGGACATCCGGCTCCTTCCCCGGTTTTGGAAGCGTTACAATTAAAGCCCATTGGTTTTCAGCGGGGAAGGACCCGGACTCCACTGCTGTTTGGAAAAAACGTAGCATAGGAAGTTGAAGAACTGGGGTAAATTTTTTAAAATATTCATTTGTCAGGGCCAGGAGACTTCCCAGACGGTAAGGATTTAACAATTGCGGCTAATTCTGTTTCTGAAATGGGCGCATTCAAAGAGGCCAGCTTGTCGTCTGAGAGGGATGGGAGACTCATGTTAAAAACTCATTAATGGTGTCTGTAGTGGGTTGTATGATTTGCGGGTCAGCTTGCAAATTATATAAGGCTGCATAGAAATCTTTAAATCTATTTGCAATATCTCTAGGGTCAGTTAGCTTGCTAGATCTTGAGAAGTACCATAAATACGGAACTTTAGCTTTAGCATTCTACCTTTTAATCCTATTCGCTAACATCCTACCTGCTTTATTAGAACAAGTGTACATGGTAGCTTCAAACTTTCGTAAACTCTTCATGATCAAAAAACTGTTTTTCCCTCAGGCTCGTCCTCAAGGCAGTTAATTGTTCTTTTAGTTGTTGAGTGTGCTGGCTCTTATTAAGCAATTCTAGCGTTTGAATATCTAACAGCAATTTATTAACTTCTTTCAATCCCTCTCTTTTCACCCCAGCACCCAGCTTTATAAAGGTGCCTCTTTTATGTACGCTTTGTGTGCATTCTAAACTGAAAGTGCGCTAATAGGTGTGTCAGCATGAATCTGGAAATACTCATTCAAGTCGTGTTTTAGTGTTTCAGAGTGAACAGGATGGTTCAGGAGAAACTGATTAACTCTCCATACATATGAAGCAGGGGAAGTATCTTGTTCCCTAATAATAAGAGATATAGGCGTGTGGTCGGACCACGTAATCTACCCAATAGAGGTGTGCTGCCTTCGCAATGTATTTTACATGCTTGGCACTCAGCAGGGTCTGTTCCTTTAAGACCCTCCATTTTCTTGAAGCCTAGAGGCGGGCCTTCTCTCTAAAGCATAGGGCTAGCTCCGGCATGTCTCATTCATTCCAGCTCCAGCCACCACAGTGACAAGATCCACAGGACTTATTAAAGCTAATACAGACTGCAAATCTGATAAATACCAAAGCCTGTGAGTAAGGAATTGTTAGTTAGCCTGTGTAGAGAGATGCTAGGCATTTGTAGATAGATAATGTGTGTTTTCAGTGTGTAGTAAGTGAGCACATGTTAGACCCTATCTATGTATTAGCTATGCATAATGTAAGGCACTTGAATAGCCATGCTTACATCTGTCTTTCATATGTTTGTTTTACAGTTTTACCACTTTCATTATATCTCAGTAAAGATTACATCAGTTAAGCAAACCAGCGTGTCTTTCCTTGAGATTCGGTATAAACTTGATGTGAAGCTGTGTCCACGAGACAGCGGAGACATTATAAGAGGATTCTACCGTGTTGAATGAGACCTCCCTATCCATAATAAAAAGATCAATGCGGGAGTAGCTATTATGAGGGGGAGATAAGAACGTGAAATCTTTTTCACTAGAATGCTGAGCCCGCTATACATCATATAAATCATTGTCCCTTATGATCTTTGCTATATCTACAGACCCAGAATGTGAGCCGGATGTACGGTCCCATGCCTGGTCAACAACCGTATTGAAATTGCCACAGAGAACTAGACGACCCTGTTTATGTTTATTCACAATGCGTAAGATTTTGCGTAAGAATTTCCCCTGACCTCTGTTAGGAGCATATAGAACTACAATCGTGTACTTAACATTATTAAACATCCCCACTACAATCAGGAACCTGCCTTGTTGGTCAAGGATAGAGTGGATTAACGTGAATGCCACTGAATTCTTTATAGCCAGAAGGACTCCTTTAGACTTAGTCGGGGCGTGGGCATGGAAAATAACAGGGTAGGACGGGTTTTTGATCCTATGGGTGTCTCTAGTGACTATGTGAGACTCTTGTGCACACCAAATCCCCCTTTAATTTTTTGGCCTTTTGTAAGGGCTATTTAACCCATGTACATTCAGGGAAATAATGTTTAGTACCATGACAAGCAGGCATAAAAGCAGTAGACAGTCACACATAAAATAGGCAATAATAAGACACTTCCCATTCCCGGATGTTGCTTCAAGAATAGACCACCTAGAAAGGAAAATGGTTACCTATAACACAGAACAGAACCAGAGAAAACAAAAAAGTAAACCTGCAATTATGAGCAGATATAGTCGGGGTACGGAGCATAGTTCACTTGTACTGGAACTCCCCAGGCTAAGGAATCCGGAAGGTCGCTGACTAGTGACCTCACTTGATCGCTCCCACGACCCTCCACTCAGGAACCATTTTAGAAGGCTGTGATCTCGCTTTAGTAGAAGATAAGTCACCGGACAGCTTCCATTTAGTGATAAGAGCAGTCCCCTCCTCCACTGACCGAATCACATGCATAGTGTTGTCCTGTTGAACCAATAGTCGCACAGGGAATCCCCATCTGTATAAAATCTTGTGTTCCCTCAGAATCGACGTGATGGGGTTAAAGGCTCTCCTCATCTGCAGCGTGGCCGCTGATAAATCAGTAAATAAAGTAATCTTGGCAAAGTCCCCTTGCAAGGGTGGTAGTTTCCTTGCCGCAGACATTAACTGATCCTTGATTTGATAAAAATGCAGCCAAGCAAGGACATCTCTGGGAATGTCATCAGGCAAATGGGAGGGCTTAGGGACCCTGTGGACCCGATGTATAGCTAAGTCCAGCTGTGTGCATCCCGGCAACACCAATTTAATGAAATCCTGAACAAACTGCCTCAAAGCAGATGGAGGAACAGATTCGGGGATCCCTCTGAACTTGACATTGTTCCTTCGGGACCTGTCCTCAAGGTCCGAGACCTTTGCTCTAAGACTTACTACCTCAGCCTCCTGATCATAATGTGCATCAATTAACTCATTGTGAGAAGAGGTAAAGTCACTCATCTTATTCTCCACATGTGAAACCCTCTGTTGTACTTCAGCTAGCTCCTCTCTTACAGGCTTCAGCAGGTGAGCAACATCTGTATGTATGGACTGGTACAGAGCGAGGAGCATATTTTTGAGGGTAAATCAGTAACTGTGGCATCAGATGTGGGTTGACTGATGAGGCATTCCGCCACGCCAGGGAGAATAGAGGTGGTCGGCACACTCACCTCTTCTGCTGCCACAGAGGCATAGTCCTCCTGCATCTTCTGCTTCTGTGGGCTGCTGCTTAGAGGAGATGCCTGGGCAGAGTGTGATGAAATGCGGCGCCCTTCTGTAACATCCCCTGCGCCTTGCTGTCTCACCGCATGGGGGAAAGCGATGCCCTGTATAAGGAGCCGGCAGCAGAAGTCGGGGCAGAAGATCTTCTCCTTTGGTCCGATGCGATGCTATCCCGCCGGCCCGAGCCATGATGCGAATCAGCTGAGGCTGAGCGCGCTGGAGAAGACGCGTCGGCGCCATGTTGAAAGGCCGGGGTGCTTGAACCGGAGTAGAAATCGGTGAGTTTACGCAGCTTGGCGCCGGTTTTGTTCCACTTACGGTATCTTGAGGACATGAGGATACTTTAGATAGGTTCCACGAGTGGAGAAATGTTGTTCCGCTTTGGTAGGGTCGCTGTAGTAGCTGTGGATTCACAGAGCTCAGCTCTCAGGCAGCCATCTCCAGCAAGCGCCAAGCCACCCCCCCCCTTTAGCATTAGATTTAATGCTGATGATTTACTAAAATTTATCTTGAAATTAGACAAACAATTCTAATTTTCTAATTCCTTCATAAGCTTGGGGGGGGGGGGGGGGGAGAGAATTTATTGGTTCCGAGATAAAGAAAATCAAATCATCAGCAAACGCTGCTACTTTATGCATAGTACCCTGCACTGTTATCCCATGCAAATCCATATTTGGCCTGATTTTACATAAAAAAAGATTCAAGCATCAAGATAAAAATCAAGGGTGAAAGTAGGGACCCTTGTCTAGTGACATTTCTTAGCTCCAGTTCATCCGAAAGGGTTCCGTTGACCCTTAACCTAGGCGTAGGGTATCTATTTATCTCTAAAACCCAGTTTGTGTTTTTTAAATCCCAAATATTTTAAATGTTTCTTCCATGTATATCCAGTTCATCCGGTCGAACGCCTTCTCAGCATCAGTAGATAGTAGAATTGCTGGAATTCGTTTAGACCGGGCAAACTGGATTCAATTTGTGGTCCTGGTAGTATTGTCCTTAGCCTCTCTACCTGCTATAAACCCCACTTGATCTAAGTGGACAATTCCCTCTACAACCCTAGCCAATCTATCAACCATAATTTTAGTAAACAATTTCTAATCTATGTTTAGCAACGATATTAGCCTATAGCTTCCACATTGGTATACGTCTTTTCCTTCTTTTGGGATAACCACTATTATTTCCCTGGTAGTGTCTCTAGGTAGGGGAAACCCTGCACTTAAAGAATTAAATGTTTTTAGAAAGTAGGGAGCAAGAATTTCCCTTAAACTTTTATAATAGCCCAACAAAAACCCATCTGGGCCTGGAGCCTTCCTATCTGCTGTTGTTTTTATTGCATGTTCCAGTTCCTCTGTCGTGATTTTTTTTTTCTAGTCCCTCTGCCACCCTACTGTCCATCTGCGGCAAACCTGAACCTTCTAAATATGTTTTCACCTTTTCTCTAAATTTCTTAAACATTTGTTGCTGGGTTCTGGCTGTCAACATTATATAGTTCTTCAAAAAATGTTTTGAATGTCTCTGCTAAAGCGGCTGGAGAGTATGTGACATTCCCTGAATCCTGTTGTATTTTTGAAATGTATGAACTTGCTTTTTGTGTTTTTAGTTGCTGCAGCCAACGCTTTACCTATTTTATTACTATATTCGGACGTTTGTCTTCTCAATCTTGATATGTTTTGTGTCTTCATCCATTAGGAGCGATCTAAGTTCTTCCCTTTTTTGCTTAACTTGAAACTGTATTTCTGGGGTCTCACCATGCTTATGTATTTACTCTAACTCCCCTAGTTCCTTCAATAAAATATTCATTTTTTGAGTTCTAATCTTTTTAACTCTGGAACCATGCTTTATCAATATCCCTCTGGCAAAACATTTATGAGCTTCCCAGAGGGTACTTGGTGTGATCCCTTCTGTATCGTTACTCTCAAAGAATTCTATTAATTGTTTTTTTTTTATATTCTATTGTTAGCAGATCCTTTAACAGTGATTTGTTTAAAGACCAGTTCCACTTCTGCGCTAATAATGTTGGTATTTAAATCTCTATTTTAATTAGGGCATGATCCGCAAAAATAATGTTATCTATTGTTGCTACTCTTACCATGTCTATATCTTTCTTTCTGCTTTATG
This sequence comes from Hyla sarda, assembly GCF_029499605.1. Taxonomy (NCBI): domain Eukaryota; kingdom Metazoa; phylum Chordata; class Amphibia; order Anura; family Hylidae; genus Hyla; species Hyla sarda. The sequence continues at coordinate 359,927,155 of NC_079192.1, forward strand.
AAAAAATAATCTCTTCGCAAAAAAGAATCATGCACCGCGGAGTAAAAAGAAAAATCCTTATCCCCTGGGTGCATAATTCGCCAAATATTAAGCAATTGCTTATTATATAATTCTTTTTTCACCCTTGTAGTGCTGTAATACTCATCCCTGAGGTGCCCTTAGATGTATCTATTTGGGGATTTAGAACAAAATTTAAATCCCCCCACAAGAATTAACGTCCCTTCTTTGAAACTTTCCAATTTTTCTAACATCTGGTGTAAAGCTAACTTCTGTTTAGTATTGGTAGATAAACTGATGCGAATGTAAACTTCTGTGTCAAAATGGTCCCCTTCACAAATCTATATATCTACCTTCCTCATCCGCATAACTTTCTATCCCTTCCCACTGAGTATTTGTACCCTTTGCTCTAGCTTTTGGTGTCAAACTATGATATGCTTTAGAAAAATAATTAGATGACAAGCTGTATTAAAGGGGTAGTCCGGTGAAAACCTTTTTTCTTTTAAATCAACTGGTGGCAGAAAGTTAAACATATTTGAAATTACTTCTATTAAAAAATCTTAATCCTTCCTGTACTTATTAGCTGCTGAATACTACAGAGGAAATTATTTTCTTTTTAGAATGCTCTCTGATGACATCACGACCACAGTTCTCTCTGCTGACGTTATTATAATAATAATAATAATGCTTTATTTATTGTTGTCCTTAGTGGAATTTGAACCCAAGTCCCCAGCACTGCAAGGCAGCAGTGCTAACCACTGAGCCACCATGCTGCCCTTAGCATACATCTGCTATGCATGGTTGCTAAAATGGACAGAGATGTCAGCAGAGAGCACTGTGTTCGTGATGTCATCAATGTTCCAAAAAGAAAGGAATTTCCTCTGTAGCATTCAGCAGCTAATAAGTACTGGAAGGATTAAGATTTTTTAATAGAAGTAATTTACAAATATGTTTAACTTTCTGCCACCAGTTGATTTAAAAGAAAAAAGGTTTTCACCGGAGTACCCCTTTAATGATGTTTTCATATAGTGCGTTTCTTGCAAAAACACTAGATCTAACTTTTCTTTTTTCAACAGGTTTCCCAAAATAGAATGCCTACCAGCACTATTAAGTCCCCTTAGATTCAAGGAGCCCACTTTATACAACCTTGTGCTATTTTTAGAGCCCACCCTCTGCATGATTTAGCAGCCAAAACAAACAAATATGGAGAATGGGGAGCTAGGGCAGGAGAGAGAGAAAAATAATAATCATTTTTGCCCTTGCCTAAATGCCGCTTTCTACACTCACAAAAAAAACACGGTGTAGGAAACCCTAAAAAAGGAAAACTCCTTTGGGGGAGTAGAGAGCCACAAATAGAGCCCAGAGACGGCTTCTCCCCACACCATATCTAGATAACTTGTTCAACTATTGCCCCCCCCCCCTTTTCCATCCTTAACCCTATATTTCAAACAACAAAACAAAAACTCAAGCTTTAATTAACTCCATTAAAACATAGATAGAAGGGGTTAAAACAAGCGCGCCGACGCGTTTCGGACCTCAAAACAGGTCCTTATTCATGGCAGGTAACTAAGTACTATACTGGTTTATATAGTGTACCTGATATGGTATGATGCCTAGAATCTCTCATCCACGCGGGCCGGCGTCTAACGGCAGATCCGGTGGATGTCAGGTGAGCGCAACTAGAACCAAGCAAGCTGCGCAGAAAACCCGTGTTGGAGTATTCATACGGCTAGAGATGCATGTAAGAACTACAACATGTGTGAACAAGGGTCTGTATAAAGTAGTCTTCAAGTGATAACAATATATGCAGATGTAAGACGTAGTAAGATATATTATGTTATATGATGCTGCATGTGCAGACTTGATATGATTATTTTCTTACCACTAAAAAGTTAGTTTTTTACCAAATTAGTTTTTTGACATAGAAAAACTAAGGGATGTATCGTGACAGACAAAAAATATATGGGAATGGTTCTAGAATTATGTGCATAATGACCAATCGAGTTTAGTTGTACAAATAATCTAGAAATCCAAAAAGTCTGAAAAAATATAAAAATTCATATGGTCAACAGATTAAAAAAATGCAAAAAATGCTAATATCAAAAAATTGAAAAATATAATTTTTTTTTACGAGAATCAGAAAAAGAATATACATGGGTAAATTGAGATGTGAATAGAACTATCGGGGATGTTAATACCAGTGATATTATATGCTGTAACATATAGATGGTATAAATGGAACAAAAAATCATGGGCCATGTAGTATGAACGGCATAGTAACCTGTATAATGCCTTAGCAACAACATGAAAAATATATTGTTTTTGTATGTAATAAACTAGATAGATAAAAATAGATGTTCAAATCTTTAGGGGCACGTGTATCTAGGGATAGAATCCAAAAGGCTTCTCTGGATTGCACCATTTTGGTCCAATCCCCACCCCTTTTCGGCTGATGTACTTTCTCAATTCCACAGACTGTTATGTCTGAATACTTCCCTTCATGGATTTTGGATATGTCTGCTGAGACCAGATGATGTACGAGCACTATTAAAGAGATGTGTAAAAGTAGCTGCTCTAAGGTGCTCAGCTATTCGAGTTTTGAATTTCCTTATGGTACAGCCCACGTATTGTAATGAACATTTATGGCAAGTAGCCATTACAGTGTGAATTATAGTTCATATAAGTTTTGATGGGAAAGGTGGACTGATTGGCTGTGGATGTGAAGGTGCGAGTAGAATTGACAAGTTTACATGTGGGACATCGAGATTGGTTGCATTTATGAAAACTGTTGCAAGTAAGCCATGTTTCAGTAGAAGTAGTGTCTTTATATTCACTTGGGGATAAGCAATTTCTGAGTGATTGTCCTCTTCTGGCAACAAGAACCCACTAACCACACACGTCTGTATTCTGACATGTTTTAATTCATTACACCCACCTGAAATCCCCCAAAGTGTGTTTCATTTCTTTTTCTTCCCTCTAGCTTAACAACATCATTTTACTTTATCCCAATCCCTCCCCCCCTCCATACCGTTACCGTCAGGATCCATATTCCCAGTCCAACCAGTTCAAAACTGAAAAGTACTCAAGTTTCTCATATCTAAGTAAGAAGAAAGTCTCCGTGTCCTCCTTTTACAATCAAATGAAATGGATGTCCCCATCTATATGATGCACCCACTTGTCTATTTTTTTCCAGCAGCGGGTGCATTTTACGCCTCATCTGTAAAGTACGTGTTGAAACGTCCGCATATATCCATATTGGTGACCCTTCAAACCTTAAGTTAACTATTCCTCTTGCAGCATTCATCATTGCCTCTTTATCCTGGAAATAATGCATCCTGCATAGCACATCTCTTGGTTCTGAGCTTCTCTCATCCTGAAGCGTGATACTTGATGAACTCTTTAGGGCGATTAGTTACAATATTAAATAACTCTGTTGCCCATTTCAGTAAATCATCATGATTATCTGTTTCCACTAGACCCTTTACTCTTATATTCTGCCTCATCCCCCTGTTTTCCTAATCATCAAGAAGTAGAGTCATTTGCTGTATCTGTTCTGTCATTTTAGTAACTTTTACGTCTACCATATCCATTCTTTCATTTGTCACAATATTAGCGTTTTCTGTGGCATTAATTCGCTCATTTAGCTGTTCAATATCTGCCTTAATTTCTGCAACTGCTTGCTGCGGAGTATGTTCTATACATCTAACTGCTTGATCTAGGTCTTTTTTTAGGGTAATGCTTGAATCAGGGAGAGTAATAAATTCATGTCAAGGTGAGCTCCTTCTTGTACAGGTATTGGCCCTGCATCAGTATAGCCTGTTGCCTCATAGTCACCCTGATTTGATGCCTCCTCAATACTCTTTGCAGTTTGGGAGCGCATACCTCTATTTCCTTCCTCCACCTCCATGACAATCTGTGTTCCACTTCACCTCTAGGGAGTTCGTCCACTCCCTGTCCGTCTCCTGTAGCTGGCTCCAGACTGGGTCCCCTGGCCACTTGTACCATTTTGTTTTGATCAGACTTTTTGATCGCATTTTATTAATTTTTTATGGTATAAAAAGTGACCAAAAATATGCTATTTTGGACTTTGGGATTTTTTTGCGCCACAATTCTAAAGTTCTCCTCTAAAAGTGCCAGTCTGAGAGAAGAATATTAATGTGTGTGTTTTTAAACTTTTTTAAAACATTCTTTTTTACACTTTGAGTCTTTAGACTTTTAGGAGGAATCATTTAATTCCTCATACAGATCAATGGGGTTCCATGCAAAGGAAGAAAAGTCCAGCGCTAGGTGCAGCAATATCAGGTATTTATTGTAGGATCAAGGATACATAAATAGCAACAAGACAAATAGCCGACGCGTTTCTGACCTAAGGGTCCTTAGTCATGGCATAACAAACATGAATAAAATCTGGGTTTAAATACTTAGTAGTCTAGATCACATGGAAATTACATCACAAAAAATGAGACATATGGAAAACCTGGAAAAAAAAATCCTATAGATAATACAAAAAACGTGTTGTATGTATATAAAAAATATATAATGTGAAGTTCAACAGAACATGAGGGGAATACAACTTATATATTAGAATAAATTTATCAAATATATTAAATGTGTCAAATGTGTTAGATTATTTTATGAAAACGAGTAACCAAAAAATAGTAGTATGTGACCAAAAAGACACGATCTAATAGGTTAGTATCAGATCGTGCCTTAAATTTATACAATTAGGTTCTCTTGTGTTCAGCACGAAAATCCAGTAGGATTCTCGGTTGAGCAGCTGCTGAGGAAGCGATTGTGAAAACGCGTTTGGGGTCAAAGTGAGGTGTCCAGACAGGGTGCATACCATCTCTCTTCTTGTTTATTCTTATGTTATTTTGTATAAATTTTTATATTATATCTCAAAATAATGTTATACTATTATGCAGGCTTGAGTCCTCTAACTGCACCTTGCTGCCATGTGTATAGTATTACTATCATTATGTGATTAGCACACACTCACCATTTTTTGTCTGTGTATCCGACATACCTCTCCTATTACATGTATTTTATGATATTTTTTATATATGTTTTTGTACTAATAAAGAATTGATTAACTGTCATTCATATACTTTGGTCTGTTGTTTGGTAGTATATAGCAGGGAATGAGAAAGAAGTAATTTATATTAGATGGCACATACCATCGCAATTTTGTGATAGGCGTTCCATGCTCCGGCCGCTGCCATTGATCTTATAAAAAAACATTTTATTACAAGAATATGAATATGGTCAGGAGTGAAAAATAACAGATATTTATATGAATATATGTAAAACATGGTCTCCAAGGGCAGGGAGGCCCTGAAGGCCACATCTGGGTCACCAAATGATTGATTTTGTCTGGCAGTAATCATAAATTTTTTATTCCCAAGATTGGGATTTATTACATACACTATTTTAATTGGTTACTAGCAAAAGTTACATTTTCATTAAGTCACTCCCCACACTTTTTGGTTTGTACCAAGAGTCTTGTATATTCCTTGCTGTATTTACTGAAAGGTTGGGTCATCTGCTAGACCCTGATATCTGAGCAGTTTTCTTGTACAAAATTATGGATAAATAAGTTTGTTTCGAGCATGTGAGGCTCCTTTAAACTCACATGGGGCAAGTAACAGGTGTGGGCAATATAAAAATCCCACGTGAAAGCAGATAAAAAGTAGAGAAGTTCACTTAGTCTTTGCATTGTGTGTCTGTGTGTGCCACACTAAGCATGGAGAACAAAAAGAGAAGAGAACTGTCTGTGGACTTGAGAACCAAAACTGTGGATAAATATCAACAATCTCAAGGTTACAAATCCATCCCCAGAGATCTAGATTTGCCTTTGTCCACAGTGCGCAACATTATCTAGAAGTTGGCAACCCATGGCATTGAACTGAAGAGAAAAACTGATGAAAGGTGTCAATGCAGGATAGTCTGGATGGTGGATAAGCAGCCCCAAACAAGTTCCAAAGATATTCAAGCTGTGCTGCATCAGTGTCAGCGCGAGCTATCCGTTGACCTTTAAATGAAATGAAACGCTATGACAGGAGACCCAGGAGGACCCCACTGCTTACACAGAGACATAAAAAAGACTACATCTTGCCAAAATGAACTTGTGTAAGCCAAAATCCATCTAGGAAAACGTCTAGTGGACAGATGAGACCAAGATAGAGCTTTTTGGTTAAGCACATCATTCTACTGTTTACCAAAAATGGAATGAGGCCTACAAAGAAAAGAACACAGTACCTACAGTGAAATATGGTGGAGGTTCAATGATGTATTGGGGTTGTCTTGCTGCCTCTGGCACTGGGTGCCTTGATTGTGTGCAAGGCATCATGAAATCTGAGGATTGCCAACGGATTTTGGGTCGCACTGTATAGCCCAGTGTCAGAAAGCTGGCTTTATGTCCGAGATCTTGGGTCTTCCAGCCGGACAATGACCCCAAACATATGAAAAAAAGCACCCAGAAATGGATGGCAACAAAGTGGCCAGCAATGAGGGCAGATACAAATCCCATTGAACACCTGTGGAGAGATCTTAATATTGTTGTTGGGAAAAGGCGCCCTTCCAATAAGAGACCTGGAGCAGTTTGCAAAGGAAGAGTGATCCAACATTCCGGCCGGGTCCTAAGGTGTAAAATGGCCTGGTCCTTAAGGGATTAAACTTGAATAAAACTTATATTTAATGATTACATTTATACATATGTACATATATAATGAAAAGGGGTACATATATAATGAAAAGGGGTTCTGATCCTATGTCCAAAAAATAGCAACAAAAACTCCACTCAATTCTCTCAAAGGCTCCAAGAGTGTCAATTTACTCTCTTTTGTGATACTTTTGTCCAATTCTTCCTTCTGTTTCTCATCCAAATTGCACTGTGATTTACCATATATAGATATCCCCAAGAAGACCTCCCACACCTTGTAGTAAGCGCTAAGTATAGTGTTTGTTTATTTATTCAAAGTAAACATAATTTATTCCCCAGCTGCAACTTCTGACTGTATTTATCCTTCAGTTTTTATTGTAAGCATTGGACAAAGAAATATAGTAGATGCTATTGGTTGTTTTGTACAAAGAATAAACAGATTATGCATTTCTAACACTCAAGCTGAGAAAAGTTAACATTTCGGCTGCCTTGTATAAATCAATTACATGTATATCTTTTGTTGTTGGTTAGTTCTGTTTAATGACACAAGGTCTACCAATGTTTTATTACTATGGTGATGATAATATGCTTCTAATTAGTTTATCAAAACTTCGTCATCCTGCTATTCTCTTTCTGATGACAATATAGTGAAGAATCTGAATATCTGAAAGTATAAAGCCTGCAGAGCTGTGTTTGTGCGAGGGACGGAAGTAATTAATCGCTCCTTGCACTTCCATGTGGGGCTTATTGAGAACAGGTGGGGGCGTGTGAATATAACTCCCCCCTCTCCTACAGGGGTGAGCACGTGTCATTTGTGGAATCTCTGCTTCCTGTGGCAGCCCGCTAGCTGCCTCATGGCGGCATGTTGACCGCCCGCCACCCGCACAGCTACAATTGTCTCTGCCCTTGAGACAGATTGCGGCAGCTGCCCAGTTCTCTTCATGGCCACTCGTTAGGCGGTCCTGCCAGCTTGTCTATCGTTAATTTAAAGTATAGTGCAATGCTCTGCGGAGGATTGTTTCAATATAAAGTTTGCTGTATACAGTGTGGTGCAATGCTCAGCAAAATTTATATTGAAACGAATCTTTGCAGTCTGCTGCAGTGCTCTGCGGGGTAGACAGTGCCCTTGCAGTATACGGTACAGTGTAATGCTCTGCAAGGGTCTCGTTACAATATAACAATATAGTGCAGTGCTCTGCAGATGGTCTTGTTACAATATAGTATACATTATATATAGTTATGGTGCAATGCTCTGCAGATGGTCTCGCTAGAATATAGTATACATGATATACAGCTATGGTGCTATGCTCTGTAGATGGTCTTGTTACAATATAATATATAGGGGAAATGAAGGAGATCAGATCCAGCTCAATGCAGGTAAAATCAGGTTTAATCCATAGGACAAGGAAGGAACAAGTACTTTACTTGTTCCTTCCTTGTCCTATGGATTAAACCTGATTTTACCTGCATTGAGCTGGATCTGATCTCCTTCATTTCCCTGATATCGGCTGGTGCCGTCCAGCACCTGGATCCGTGCTCTACTGTCTGGGGCGGGGTGAGCTGGCTTTCACCTTGTTTGCCTTCCCAATATAATATATACTATATACAGTATAGTGCAATACTCTGAAGATGGTCTCATTACAAACAAACTTTATACAGTTAGTGCAATGCTCTGCAGATGGGATGGTTTCAATATAACATACTATATAGGGTATAGTGCAATGCTCTGCAGAGGGTCTTTACAGTTAGCATGTGCAGTGCTCTGCGAAGGGTCTCGTTGCAACACAGGGTGGCTTGTGCTGTGTTTGGTGTGGTGCAATACTCTCCAGAGGATCTCGTTGCAGGGTAGCATATGCTGTGTGGTGATGCTGTGCTTTGCAGAGTGTCTTGTTTCAATATAACATATTGTATACAGTAGGGTGCAATGCTCTGTAGAGATGTAACATAGGCACATCTAATTAAATCATAGTATACACAGTGTAATTCTTGTTATTTGCATGATCATGGTATCCATACGGTTCATACGCTTGGTTTATAATGGGCATACAAGCATTACTGGTACAAGGTGAACAAGAGTAGAGCATCTTCACGGTTTGATAACTCCATGAATTTCTTATCGTCCGTACTCGTGCTCGTACGTGCATAGTATGTATACAGTTTCATGTGCTAATATCATTATATGGTACATATACTCACTGATTATATATTCACAGCATTTATACTGTGCAAACTCGTTTATGCTGTTCACCTCATGGTTATTCTCTGACTCGTTGGTGTCTTTCACAGTCCACAAACTTTGCATTTATGCTGTTCATGTATTCTTGGCATGTTCATGGTCTTACGTTCTTTCTATCCATGTTACGCTCATGGCAGTCAAACACCTCGTACTTATCACTGGTTCATACGCTCAGTGTCATTCGGTTCATATGTTAGTTTTCATACTGGTTCCGGCAGTATACTGCCTATGGCAATTATACGGTTCATACACTCATGGCAGTTATAGTGGTCACACGCTCACATTTCTTAAGTTGTTCACACGTTCACCGCATTCATACATGCAGGGTTCATACGCTCGTGGCAGTTATATTGGTCACATGGTCATGGTTTTGTGGTTCACACGTTCACCGTATTCATACACGCAGGGTTCATACGCTCATGGCAGTTATTTTGGTCACACGGTCATGGTTTTGTTGTTCACACGTTCACAACATTCATACACGCAGGTTTCATACGGTTCTCACACATAGTGTCATGCTGTTTTGTGCGGTTGTGGCCACGAGCTCATAGAATGTTTACAGCATTATACTGCTTATAGTACTCATAGCACATATGCTTGATGGTTATACTGCATGTGTTAAGTCCTTGGGCTGTATTTGTAGGAGGGGGCAGTCTCCTATAAATACCCCCCTCCTGCAGCAATTAGGGCATATGTGGCGTTGTGCAGTGTTTACACTGCAGTTAGCTCATACGTTCCTGGTGCTGTTCCACGTGTCCGTGTGTTCCTGCATGTGATTTGTGCCTGCCCGCTCCGGCGTTTTGTCAGGTAAGCGCCGTCTCGGCGCTGGTATGTTGCCTACATGTCACTGGCTGCCGTGCCAGCCGCTGTCCCCAAGGGGTCCCTGCTCTTGTCACATCCTTCTCATTTAACTCCTAATTGTGCCCAGTTCTGTTGTGATCAGTGTTTCCCCCACTGCGGGCTTTACTCGCTTGCAGCAGCGGGGGGGCACGCTATACGTCACGTCAGGACGGGGGGGGGGGGGCCTCCAGGGATGGGTGCGGGTACTCACGGGGCCTCGTGCTTGGTTTCCCACGTACCTCTCGGTGCGGTGTGTCGCACCGCCGGTTCAGGAGCGCCGCCTGGGGCGTGTCTACACCCAGCGGTCGCGTCCCTTGCAGGGGGGTCTTTCTTTATGGCCGGTTTCTCTGCGGGGGGCGTGGCTTTAGGGGAGGGCAGTCAGCGGCTCACGCTGCTCAGTGTGAGCTGGGGCGCCACCGATGTTGCTGTGCTGCGCTCGCAGGTTAACCCTCTGTTGGCCAGCACTCCTACTGCATTGTGTGTTCGAAAATTCCCTCTCAGGGCATACTGCTGCAGTGTCACCTGCCAATTAACCCCCTCTCCTGGCTCAGTTGGCACCCACACCGTACTTCCTCAGAGCCACGGTGGTCGCCCCAGGGGTTAACAGGTCTGAGGGAGCGGGCATGGGGGTATGGTCGTTCAGTATTTTACTCTTTTATTTGCTTGTTATATCCTAGTTACTTCGTGTCAACTCCTGCTTACCTCGGATACATAGATGTGTAGTGTAATGGCACTAGCTGGGTGGGTGGTTCAGTACAGGTAGCTCCTGGCCGGAACCTAGCTCTGCAATTGGATAGCAGCTGCTGGCATGTAAAAAAAAAAAAAAACATGTACGCACAGTCTTGGAGGGGGGGGTATACTGGCCGGTTATGTTGTTACTGACACGTATTCAGGGCAACTTGCACCAGTTCGACTGACCACACATGCGACTGTCTACCGACAAGTCTGCAGGTTAGTCTAGGGTCCAGGCATGGCCGATTGCTACTGACACGTCTTCAGAGCAATACCATGCTATCATGCGACTGTCTACCGACACGTCTGCAGGTTAGTCTAGGGTCCAGGCATGGCCGATTGTTACTGACACGTCTTCAGAGCAGTACCACGCTATCACCGACTACTGGCACGTCTTCAGAGCGGTCTAGGCATGTTTCATAGTTAGTGGTTACTGACACGTCCTCAGAGCAATTTCACGGTGTGTTTGTCCTTTTACTCCTCTTCAGGTTGGTCCAGGTCAGGTTCACAGACGCGGTTGCTTCTATCCAGCCCTCAGAGCAGTAGTGTGTGTGGTGACCTACTCTCGCTCTCATACACTGGGTACCTAGTGTAGGGAACTCATACGTTGTTTCCTTTATTAATTCCGTTTTGTCTCTTTGTTTAGTTGCTTCAGTGGTCCAGGTGTTTCAGCGGCGCAGCCGCTTCCGGCAGCAGCACTTACAGTGCAGGTGCGATATACAGTATGGTGTCCCTCAGACATTCTGCCCTCGGAGATTCTCAGCTCCTCACTGCTTTAGAGTCAGGGTTCCCTAGGATAAGGGTCACCCCGTTGTCAGGGCCCGTCACTGGGTCTAGTTTGTTCTTTCACAGTGCCATGCAGGTGGGGCTTGGGGGGGGGGGGGGTGTACACGAGGCCAGTACAGCAACTTGCTCTCAAAAAAAAAAAAAAAAATTTGTTACTGACACGCCTTCAGAGCCACACGCCAGCTTCATACAGGTTTCTTGTCAGGAATACTCATGATGTTACCCTGTTGCCTGACTCTGCTTCAGGTTAAAGGGGTAATGTCAGTGGCTACTGACTCGTTTTCAGAGCAATTTTGTTGTTTGTTATATTTATTATGACCTGACACGTTTTCAGGTCAGATACAACCTCGCCTGTTGTATTTCTCGATTACGTTATCATTTTGTTATAGTACACAGATTCAACTCTCCGGCATAGTTGCACGTTCTTTTTTAAGGAGGACCAGCTTTTAGTTGCAGATATATTGTGTATTTAATACACAGTTACATGACTCATTTCTTTAAGATCAGGGATTGAATCGTGGTTGCTGCTGTCTCAGGTATGTTGCTCACGCAGGGACCTCTTATCTGCCATGGGTCATCACTCCCAAGGCCAGTTGGGTCAGTACATTGGCTAGTTAGGTATGTCTGTTGTTACAGTCTCAATCAGGTAAAGTGCCTTCGTGAACCTTGTCAGGTGACATGACCCACACGGTCTATCAGGTAGATAGATATTTCTTGTCATTTACCTGTCAGTTTAGTTTTTGCCTCTTAAATAGCTGGGGATTGGTGCTTATCAGACCTGCCATAAAGTTTGCCTTTTCGTGTCCATTGGAAGTGCCGTAATGTCACAAGTAGGGGATGGTAATAGGTATAGTTCAGTTAGTATATTTGGAAGGGCATGGTATCATTCTCAGGTCGTTACCTAACAGATGGACATTAGTACCACAGTCTCCAAGGTATGGTTACCACCTCTAGTAGTCGCTAGTTGGTCGAGGCTACTCTTTCAGAACACTAGGTATAGTCTGTGAAGATTAATGCTGGGTGTAGGATGTGTTATTTCAGGAATTGTATTTATCCTAGCATGGTTGCTTTTTGCCCTCTATAGGCGTGCCTTCATTGCGTGGTTATGGCACAACTCAGACCGCTATGCTAGGGTAAGATGTTGTATAGGTATGTAGGCAATCTTTCCTGTCACTAGTACATGTATGGAGCCTGAGCACAAGTATAAAGCTCGCAGGGCTGTGTTTGTGCGAGGGGCGGAAGTAATTAATCGCTCCTTGCACTTTCAGGTGGGGCTTATTGGGAACAGGTGGGGGCGTGTGTATATAACTCCCCCCTCTCCTACAGGGGCGGAGCACGTGTCATTTGTGGAACCCTCCCAACCTTCCCTTATTTTATTCCTTCACTATAGGGCATGCCCTCTATATGTTTGCCCTCATTGCGCGGTTATGGCACAACTCAGACTGCTATGCTAGGGTAAGATCTTGTATACTTGTATAGGTATGTAGGTAATCTTTCCTGTCACTAGTACATGTATGGAGCCTGAGCACAAGTGTAATATATGTACAAGGACCAGGTCTCTTAAACAGGATGACATGTTTCAAGATGGTAATGTAAAGATCGCACTTGGCCAGGCTGTGCATGCTGCTCTCTGGTCAGTGAGGACAGCTGCTGAGGGGGGTATTTAATTTCCTTCTCAGCATTCTAGTGTCTGTCTTTTTTTAATAATTGTTTATTTTAAAGAAGTTTTTCAATTTTTATATAACATATGAGATATAAAAAGCAAAAAGTACTTCATGTATTGAATTTAAAGAAAACAGAATCATCTATTCAATATGATAATATACATAACAGGGGTGTGGAAATTTTATTAAAAAAACTACTTGTCCATGGGACTAAAATGGAGCAAAATCTACTTGTCCCTTATGATGATCCACTGTCCCTTATGACGATCAATTTTCATTTTTACACTCTAGTTTTTTCCTCCTCGCCCTATAATAGCCTCAACTACCTACTATAATGATACCTTTTAATTGTTCCATAACATATTCTCTGGACTAAAAAAAAAAAAAAAAAATATTAGGTGAAGTGAAATTGAAATAGTAAAAGATAATTTTGCAGATTTGGTGGTTTTCTTTTCTATGCCATTTACCTTGTGGTCAGATAACATTTTAGTTTCATACTTTAGGCCGCCTGATTACAGCAACATCAGATTTGTATAGTTTACGTCATGTTTTATGAATTTTAAAAAAATTCAGAACTTTTTCAAAAAATTTGAATTGCCATTTTTTGACCCCTGTAAATTTTTTTGCATACCAGGCTGTATGAGGGCTAATTTTTTGCACCATAATCTGGTTTTTGTATCGGTACCATTTTGGTATTGATCTGACTTTTTAATCACTTTTGAACTTTTTTTCTGGTGATATTATAAAAATTGCAATTCTGTGGTTTGGTATTTTTTTACATTTACCGTACGGGATACATAATGTTATATTTTAATAGGTCGTACAATTACGCACGAAGCAATACCAAATATGTTTATTTTTATTATGTTTATATGTTTTTATATAGCAAAAGGGGGTGATTTGAACTTTTAACATTAAAGGGGTTAATGTGTGTCTTAAACTTTTATTCAAATTTTTTTTTTTTTTTTTACACTTTATTCATCTGTATGAGGAATCTAATGATTCCTCCTAAAAGTCTAATAGAGTTCTATTGAGCTCATAGATCTGTGAGCTCTGCGATCAATTGATAGAGCCTGTTCCAGCCAAGATCTATCAATGACAGAGCCAGACAGCAGGAAGCAGAGGTAAGCCCTCCGGCTACCTCTATAGTGGATCCCCCCCTGCGATCACTCTGCGGGGGGGGCGATCCACCCCACTAGCCCGCCAGGGATTATTCACATGTCCCTTTAGCCGCATGCTGGCTATTAGCTGTGGCCCCGGCTACTGAAAACAGCTGAGGGCTGCAGAGTATGGAGCGGGCACGAGTCCGGAGCCCATTCCATACAGACTGCTGAAAACAGCTGGGGGCTGCAGAGTATGGAACGGGCAGGAGTCCGGAGCCCGCTCCATACATACTGCTGAGCGCCGCATGCTGCCTATTAGCGGCAGTGTGAAACTTGCTCCCCGTGCAGACATGTGACCGCTCCTTCCCTCAGCTCTCCGAACGTTTCTGAAGCTAGAGCTGGGGGGGGGGAGCGAAGGCAGAGGACACGGGTCTCCACGGGGCGCAAGAAGCCACGCCCCCTCATCTCCCCCGCAGGTGTGCATTGCAGAAAGGAGGCAGAGCAGGGGGAGTGAGGACGTACACAGCTTCTCATCTCCCCTCCACTGCCTTCAGAGGACGCAACTTTCCACAGCCGGGGGCTGCAGAGTACGGAGCGTGCAGGAGTCCAGAGTCCGCTCCATACAGACCGCTGAGCGCCGCAGCGCTTGTCATTTCCGGCCCTGCTTCCCCGAATCCGGGCTAAGGGCCGGAAAAATTCACCTGCACGGTACCCAGAACTGCATGTCCCGGGCGTCAGGCGATAGGAATTCCACATCCCTGCATAACATTATAAATTGAAGGCAGTATATTCCTCAATGAATTTGTTAAGGAAAAACAACATGTGGTTCGCTGCAGTATTTAAATATTAGTATCTAGATTGCAAAAAGATTCAGTGCTTCAGTGTAAACCAGGTGTATGTTCTGGCTTGTTTGTCTTAATTTCAGCATTGCTCTGTTTATTTTGAAGTTTTATCTGCACTGTACTTCACCTCGGCCTGACTCATTGCTTATCTTGTTTTGCCCCTTGACTTGTGTGGTGGTGCTTCTGCTTTACCTTGTTTGTACCTGAACTTGTATTCTTGTCTGTACTTTACTTCTGCATAGGTCTGACCCATTGCTTTTCTTGCTTTGTCCCTTGTCTTGTGTGTTTGTATTTCTGCTTTATCTTGTTTGAACCTGAACCAGTGTCCATAACCTATATTCTGACTCCAGTTACTTGTATTCTGACCTGTATACCTGTATCCTGTCCTTGTTTGTCAGTACTCTGCCCTATGACCTGTTTTTCTGACTTCCACTGTTTATTTTGTTGTCTTGACTTGTAAGATACCTGCACATTAGTGCTAAAGTCAGGGAAACAAATCATGACACAAAAGGTTACAAAGAGTATTGTCAAACAGGAAACCAGAAAGATAAAGCGGCAGGTATACAGGTAAAAACAGTCTAGAGTCTGCTACCTATGTCAGATTGTCAAGTAATCTAAAAAAAGGGGAGAAACAAGCGCTACATAGTGTAAACACGCACCAATTAAGGAATCAAATTTCAGGCAAGAGCCGCTAACCACAGTTGGTTGTGTAGCCTCATACACAACAATGGGAAGCGTGAGAATAAAGTGAATAAAGCACTTTCATATTTATGCACTTATCTGGATTATTCACTATTGTTTATGCCATTTGCAATGGCGTTAAGGAGGCTAAAACCTCTGGGCTGTCACGCCCCCTTCCCATAGACTTTCGTTGAGGGGGCGGGCGTGACGTTACGAGGGGCCGGGCGTGACGTTACGAGGGGGCGCCCGCGAACACGGAAGCCCGCACACAGCGTTCGGAGTAATGAACTTCCGGACACTGTGAGCGGAGCTGCGAAAGGCAGGGCAGCGCACAACCCCTTTAACTAGTGTTGTGCCTTGCATCTGTACAACTTACCTAGGTAAGTTATCACTTTACTATGAGTAAGGTTTCCCCTTTTGGTGTGTGGTGTTTATTGAGAGAAACATAAGATATACAGTTTTTTATCAATTGATTTAATAAATAAAAAAAGATTGTGATTCAAACTTTCAGCATTAGCGTTCAGAATAAAGAAAATAATAGGTACTCCAAGAAAAAGTGATTAGCCAGGTTTTAATGCCATTGGCTACTTGTTGGCTAGTAAAGCTAGTCCTGGTTACTGCTACCCCAGGTGCTCCTGAGTTTTCTTGTCTCTGGTTGAAGAAAAATAATTTGACAGAATACAGTGGGGTACACCTCATTTAAAAATGCCTTTTTGAGCCTATTCTTGCTCTGAATATAGGCCCCTTTGAGCTCCAATAGATTAATTTCCAATATTTATTGTTGTTTGATTAATATAGCAATGGCATAATCATATGGTAGATGGAAAATGCATAACTAAAAATTCCTCTCCAGTTTTATGCTGTGGAAACATAGCTGTAACAACTTTTATTTATCAGCTGCAGATGTCGGCGGTAACATCTCGAATGGAGGAGGAGTCAGCGTCGCCGACAATGGCAGCCGCCGGTGACCTGAGAATGTACAAAAAGGCCAAGCTAAAGCATGTCCAGGCCAGCCCAGAGGTAGTGGGTGAAGCAGCTGCTGATCCCAAAAATACTGTCAATAAAAGCAATGTTAATACAAGGTGTGTGAAAGATGGGAGTGGTAGTGCTATGGATGAGAGGGGTGTATGTGGCAGTGGTAGTGGTGCAAATGGGAGGAGTGGTAGTGGTGCAGATGGGAGGAGTGGTAGTGGAGTGATCGGGAGGAGTGGCAGTGAAGTGAATAAGAGTGGTGATAGTGGAGTGAATAGGAGGGGTGGTAGTGGTGTGAATGAGAGGAGTGGTAGTGGTGCAGATGGGAGGCGTAGTGGTGTGGATGAGAGTAGTAGTAGTGGTGTCGATGGTAGGAATAAGAGTGGCTTTTGTGGCAGTACAGGTGGCCTAGGCGGGGATGTAGGGACGGTGTCTGGTCCGGCTGCCCCCCCGGTCGTCAGGAGTTATGCAAGTGTGGTGGCTGGGGGTTCAGTAGGATCTTTACCTCCTGCATCTGGTGAAGGTCAGTTGCAACGGCGCCTCCTGGAGGCACTAAAGAGAGGAGAAAGGACGCTCCAGGTAGAGGGAAAGGAGATGGACCTGTCTTTTTGGGTGGAGAGGCATGGTCTGGGAGCTTTCCGAGAGAGGAATGGGGAGACCGTATGGTCCCTCCAGACACCCGGGCAGGAGGTAGGTCACAGGAATGTGGCCCGTTTGGTCTGGAAAGGCGAAGATGCGTGCCCCCAAAGGGGCAAGGTGGTGGAGCTTCTTTTCCAGATGGGTTTCAGGGCTGGGGACATCTTTGCCCTGATTCACCCCTTCGGCTCCTCCGAGTTTGATGTCAGCTTTGTTAGGCTGGAAGGACTAGATCTCTTTTGGTCTAATTATGAGCTGAGGAAAAACGAGCCCGGATGGCGAGATTGCGCTGTAAAAGCGGTATCTCGCCAGAGTATGGTAAAGAAAGTGACCGTTTTGACCCGTAACGAGTCACTTTCTTGTTATGACATTATGACCTGGCTGGGCAGGTACGGGGAGGTGACGGACGTCCCCCGGAAGAACTTTGACGAGCACAATATATGGTCTGGGGCCTGGACGTTTTCCGTTCGTCTCAGGCGTTCAGGAAACACGGCCACCCACATCCCTTCGGCCGCCTTCCTGGGATGCGACAGGATTCAGATCTTCTACCAGGGGAAGCCGAAGCTGTCACAGGTGTGGTGACCCAAACCACTTTAGTGCCAACTGCACTCAGCAGATATGCGCCCTCTGCTGTGGGGTGGGTCATCTGGCGGCCACCTGTGGGCAGATTCGGTGCAACTTGTGTGGTGACTTGGGTCAACCGTTCAGCCGATGTCCACGCTCGTTCTCTAACACTGTGATTGCCCCGGCTGGGGAGAGCCTAACGGTTGCCCCAGCGGGGGAGGGGACTAGTGGAGGAGAGGGGGCACCAAAGCCAGTGAAGGAAAAACATAAGACACTGGCTCAGAAGGAGGTCAGAATAACTCTGAGGCTTTGGGTGGGGCCGAACTGGAAGAGGAGATGGGGAGACTGCGTAGGGAAGAAGGTCAAGATGCTCCTTCCTCCAGTCATGACTCTGAATCCGAAACTGTGGATGAGGAGGAGAAGGAGGGGCAGACAGTAAATGGTGGCCAGAAAAAGAAGAGGAGGAAGAAGGGTAAGAGTAAGGCGGCACCGTCCTCCTCTTCAGTTGTAGCCTCAGACCATAGAAGGAACAATTCAGTCTCCGACCCACTGATCGTCCTTTCAAATCGATATGAGGCCCTTGGGGATACCATCTCCCCTCCTCTTCTTGAGGGTCAGGAGGCAGTGCGGCCTCCAGGAGGTGCCGAGCCTCCTTCCTCTGGGGGCAGTTTCCTCAGGGGCGGAGGTAACACCAGATGCCAGAGGTAAAGATCCTGGGATGGATATATCCGAGTTAAAAAAGAGGCAAAGGGTCTTCCTCCGATTCAGATGGGGGTGGAGGGAAGAAGAGGAAAAAGGTTTAAGGGGTGAGGCCATCTAATTCAATCACCCAGGATGGCGGCACTCACCCCACTGACGTTTGCAACCATTATCTGTGCCAGCATAAAATCAGATACGGCTAGATTCGCAGCCTTTGATTTTCTCGGCCGTGTTGAAGCCGACATTTTCTTTTTACAAGAGACCAGGTTGTCAGATCTAGCCTCCCTGGTAAAAGCCAGAAGAGAGTGGAGGCGCGGTCCCTCCCACTGGTCTCTTGCGGCTGAGCCGTATAGTGGGGTGGTGGTCCTTTTTACCGCTCCTGTTGAATACAGACGGGTTATTGAGTTAGAAATGGGAAGGTGCCTGATCTTGGATGTCTTCATGAAGGGATAAGAGCTCCGGTTCATTAACATCTACGCCCCGCAAACTAAGCGGGGCCGTAAAGATCTCTTTATGAGGATTAAGCCCTTTCTTTTTACGAGTCGGCAAGTGATCTTTGGAGGGGACTTCAATAATGTCACGAGGTCCCAAGATAGGAGAGGCTCCAATGGTCCGCTGACTTGCGATAGTGTGGCACTGATTAGCATAGCTGGAGAAGCTCGTCTAGAGGATGCCCACATCCGGAGCCCCTCAGGCCACGTGGGTTTTACCTATCATCAAGGTAGTCGCAGGTCTAGGATAGATAGGTTTTATTTAAAGGAGGAAGACGTCTCTTCCGCAGTGTCCGTGGTTGAGGTGGAGTTCTCTGATCACTGTATGATTTTGTTTTCCCTGAATGTTTCAGAGACCCCCCGGATGGGAAAAGGTTATTGGAAGCTGAATTCGTCCCTCCTGGAGGAAGGGGAGTTAAGACAGTCCTTTGAGGATTTTCTTCAGAGTCAGGTACCTTTTACTGGACCTATGTAGTATTAGTAAGTCAGAGTGGTGGGAGATATTCAAGAAGCGGGTTGCGGGGTTCTTCCGCCAGCTCTCGGGCCTCAGGTCCCTGAACAAGTATCGCCTGTATCAGGGTCTCAGGAGGAAACTCAAGCTTCTTGTCTCGACTGGAGGTAGCCGTGAGGATATCTCCAGAGTGAAATCCTTGCTGATGGGGTGTCAGTACGATAGGCACGGATCTTTGTTTTTTGAGAGGGATTTCGGGAAGTACCACTCGCCCGACCCTTACAGAAACTGTAAGATGTCAGTGAGTAGTAAAGTCATTTCAGGACTGATTGATAGTACAGGATCTCTGAATCGGTCCAGATCAGGGATCTTGGAGGTCGTCCGATCCTTTTACTCGCACCTCTTGGGGAGGAAGGATCTAGATCGAGACAAGATGTCGGCTTTCCTGGCTGAAACCATTCCTGAGCCAGGGGTAGACCCCTCTCTTGATATTTTGGCAGAAGAAATCAGGGAAGAGGAAGGGAGACTGGCGATCGAGGGGCTTGCCCCTAAGAAGTCGCCAGGTCCGGATGGCTTAACATCCAAGTGGTACAAGACCTTTAACCCCTTCCCGCTATTGGACGTATGCATACGTCCAGGCGAACTACACGTTCGCGCAAATGGACGTATGCATACGTCCAAGCGATCTCCTGCTCTGCCGCGGGCAGCGCAGGAGATTGCGGGTGGGACTCAGCTGTCAATCACAGCCGGAGTCCCTCCGCAGCTGCCGGGGCCGCGATCAGTTTTGATAACGGCATCTATGATGTTTGCAGGGGGAGGGCTCTCCTATCCCTGCTATTGATCGGCGGAGCGACCGACCAATAGCAGACTGGGGGCGGGGGGGGGGGAATAAAGTTCGGTTCCCCCCCCCCCCCCCCCGCTATACCCACCCATCGGTGTCCGGGCACAGCGGGGGGAACAGTGTAGTAGTGGCGGCAGCGGCGGTCACTTACCCGGCGGCGGAGCTCCAGATGACGTAATAGGTGAGTATGGCGCCGCGTGTCCGGGAGTCTGTTGCCTAGCAACATCTGCAGGGCGACAGTTTGGAGAGTGGTCTCTAAACTGTGGCCCTCCAGATGTTGCAAAACTACAACTCCCACCATGCCTTGACAGCTGTTTGCTGTGTTGGCATGCTGGGAGTTGTAGTTTTGCAAGATTTAGGGAGGTTCAGGCTAGAGATCACTGACAGTGGTCTCTAAACTGTAGCCCTCCAGATGTTACAAAACTACAACTCCCAGCATGCCCAGACAGCAGTTTGCTGTCTTAGCATGCTGAGATTTGTAGTTTTGCAACATCTGGAGGGCCACAGTTTAGAGACCACTGTCAGTGATCTCCAGCCTGAACCCCTCTAAATCTTGCAAAACTACAACTCCCAGCATTCAGGAACAGAAAATGGCTGTCTCGGCATGCTGGGAGTTGTACTTGCGTGCCTTCAGCTGTTGCATAACTACATCTCCCAGCATTCCCTTTGGCAATCAGTACATGCTGAGAGTTGTAGTTCTGCAACAGCTGGAGGCACACTGGTTGGGAAATACCGAGTTAGGTAATAGGTTCTATTACCTAACTCAGTATTTTCCAACCAGTGTGCCTCCAGCTGTTGCAAAACTACAACTCCCAGCATGCACGTTCTGTCAGTGCATGCTGGGAGTTTTGCCCCCCCCCTCCCATGTGAATGTAAAGGTTACATTCACACTGGCGGAGGATTACAGTGAGTTCCCTGACTCAAGTTTGAGCTGCAGCCGCAGCTCAAACTCCTAGCGGGAGACTCAGTGTAATCCGCCGTCAGTGTGAATGTAACCTAAAAACACTACACTACACTAACATAAAATAAAGAGTAAAACACTACATATACACACGTACACTGCCCTGTCGTATTTCAAGGCAACAGTTTAGGGCCACATATGGGGTATCGCCATACTCGGGAGAAATTGCCTAACAAATTTTGGGGGGCTTTTTCTCCTTTTACCCCTTATGAAAAGGTAAAGTTAGGGTCTACACCAGCATTATAGTGTAAAAAAAAAAACATTTTTGTACACTAACATACTGGTATTGCCCCATACTTTAAAATTTCACAAGCGGTAAAAGAAAAAGCCTCCAAAATTTGTAACGCAATTTCTCCTGAGTACGGAGATCTCCCATATGTGGGCGCAAAGTGTTCTGGGGACGCAAAACAAGGCTCAGAAGGGAGAGTGCACCATGTAAATTTGAGGTCTAAATTGGTGATTTGCACAGGGGTGGCTGATTTTACAGCGGTTCTGACATAAGTGCAAAACAATAAATACCCACATGTGACCCCATTTTGGAAACTACACTCCTCACGGAATGTAATAAGGGGTACAGTGAGCATTTACACCCCACAGGTGTCTGACAGATCTTTGAAACAGGGGTCTGTGAAAATGAAAAATAACATTTTTAATTTGCACAGCCCACTGTTCCAAAGATCCGTCAAATGCCAGTGGGGTGTAAATTCTCCCTGCACCCCTTATTACCTTCCATGAGGGGTGTAGTTTTAAAAATGGGGTCACATGTGGGGGGTCCACTGTTCTGGCACCACGGGGGGCTTTGGAAATGCACATGGCCAAATTCTCTCTCCAAAAGCTCAATGATGCTCCTTCTCTTCTAAGCATTGTAGTTCGCCCCCAGTGCACTTCACGTCCACTTATGGGATATTTCCATACTCAGAAGAGATGGGGTTACAAATTTTGGGGGTTATTTTCTGCTATTATCCCTTGTAAAAATTTAAAATTTGGGGGAAAACAAGCATTTTGTGTAAAAAAAAAAATAATTATTTTTTTACATATGCAAAAGTCGTGAAACACCTGTGGGGTATTAAGGTTCACTTTACCCCTTGTTACGTTCCCCAAGGGGTCTAGTTTCCAAAATAGTATGCCATGTGGTTTATTTTTCTGTCCTGGCACCATAGGGGCTTCCTAAATGCGGCATGCCCCCAGAGCAAAATTTGCTTCCAAAAAGCCAAATGTGACTCCTCTTCTGAGACCTGTAGTGCGTCAGCAGAGCACTTTTCATCCCCATATTGGGTGTTTTCTGAATCGGGAAAATTGGGCTTCAAATTTTGGGGGGTATTTTCTGCTATTACCTTTTTTAAAAATGTAAAATTTTTGCTAAACCAAGCATTTTTGGTAAAAAAAAATTTTACATATGCAAAAGTCGTGAAACACCTGTGGGGTATTAAGGTTCACTTTATCCCTTGTTACGTTCCTCAAGGGGTCTAGTTTCCAAAATGGTATGCCATGTGTTTGTTTTTTTTTGCTGTCCTGGCACCATAGGGGCTTCCTAAATGCGACATGCCCCCCGAGCAAAATTTGCTCTCAAAAAGCCAAATATGACTCCTTCTCTTCTGAGCATTGTAGTTCGCCCGTAGTGCACTTCAGGTCAACTTATGGGGTACCTCCATACTCAGAAGAGATGGGGTTACACATTTTGGGGGGTATTTTCTGCTATTAACCCTTGCAAAAATGTGAAATTTGGGGGGAAACACACATTTTTGTGAACATTTTTTTTTTTTTTTTTTTACATATGCAAAAGTCATGAAACACCTGTGGGGTATTAAGGCTCACTTAATTCCTTGTTACGTTCCTCAAGGGGTCTAGTTTCCAAAATGGTATGCCATGTGTTTTTTTTGCTGTTTTGGCACCAGAGGGGCTTCATAAATGCAACATGCCCCCCAAAAACCATTTCAGAAAAACGTGCTCTCCAAAATCCCCTTGTCGCTCCTTCGCTTCTGAGCCCTCTACTGCGCCCGCCGAACAATTTACATAGACATATGAGGTATGTGCTTACTCGAGAGAAATTGGGCTACAAATTCAAGTATACATTTTATCCTTTTACCCCTTGTAAAAATTCAAAAATTGGGTCTACAAGAACATGCAAGTGTAAAAAATGAAGATTTTGAATTTTCTCCTTCACTTTGCTGCTTTTCCTGTGAAACACCTAAAGGGTTAAAACACTTACTGAATGTCATTTTGAATACTTTGGGGGGTGCAGTTTTTGTAATGGGGTCATTTATGGGGTATTTCTAATATGAAGACCCTTCAAATCCACTTCAAACATGAACTGGTCCATGAAAAATTGCGAGTTTGAAAATTTTGTGAAAAATCGGCAAATTGCTGCTGAACTTTGAAGCCCTCTGATGTCTTCCAATAGTAAAAACATGTCAATTTTATGATGAAAATATAAAGTAGACATATTGTATATGTGAATCCAAAAAAAAAATATTTGCAATTTCCATTTTCCTTACAAGCAGGGAGCTTCAAAGTTAGAAAAATGCAAAATTTTCAATTTTTTCATCAAATTTTGGGATTTTTCACCAAGAAAGGATGCAAGTTACCACAAAAATTTACCACTTTGTTAAAGTAGAATATGTCACGAAAAAACAATCTCGGAATCAGATTGATAAGTAAAAGCATTCCAGAGTTATTAATGTTTAAAGTGACAGTGGTCAGATGTGCAAAAAAGGGCTGCGTCCTAGAGGTGAAAATGGGCTGTGTCCTTAAGGGGTTAAGGAGTCTCTCCTCGGGCACTCTGCCGAATTCAATGAGGAGGTCAGCCCTGATTCTTCTGTCAAAGGGTAAAGATCCCAGCCGTATTGAGAATTGGAGGCCCATAGCTCTTCTCAATACGGACAGGAAGCTTCTGGCTAAGATACTGTTTAATCGGCTGGAGTTTGCACCCCGGCTCCTTTCGGGGGCTCAGCACTGCTCTGTTCCAGGCCGAAGCACCTTAAGTGCGGTCCTTAGTGTCAGGGAGGCAGTGGAGCAGAGTAGTGCGGGTTTCTGGAAGGGGTACTTGCTGTCCCTGGATCAGGCCAAAGCATTTGATCGGGTGAACCACGAGTACCTCTGGTCCGTCCTCCTGAGATATGGCTTACTGACTACTTTTGTTAATTGGCTTAAGATCTTGTATGCAGGGGCAGAGAGTTTCCCGCTGGTGAATGGTTCGTCTGGCAGCTCTTTTGTGGTGGGATCCGGAGTACGTCAGGGTTGTCCTTTGAGCCCGCTTTTATATGTGTTTGCGATCGATCCCTTCGTCCGGAGGGTAGATTGTGGGCCGTTGGCGGGAGTCGGGATGAGTCTGGCGGAGCTGGATGTCGCCCAGAGAGTGGTGGCGTACGCTGACTATGTCACCATTTTCGTGTCCTTGCGAGAGGAGGTCGATGTGGAAAGATCGGAAGTGGACCGCTACTCGGAGGCATCCGGGTCTAAGATCAACCGGGAAAAGTGTGAGAGTCTCTGGCTGGGAGGGGGAGATCTGCCGGACACCCTTCCAGGCCCCGAAGAGTCAGCAAAAGTTTTGGGCATCATATTTGGCCAGGATGATTATCCCACCCAAAACTGGGATGGTAAGCTCCAGGATGCTGCTCAGAAGGTGGACCAATGGAAGGGTTTGTCTATGACCCTCAGGGAAAGGGTACACCTGATCAAATCGTACCTGCTCCCCTTGTTTATCTA
Organism: Hyla sarda; assembly: GCF_029499605.1. Lineage (NCBI taxonomy): Eukaryota > Metazoa > Chordata > Amphibia > Anura > Hylidae > Hyla > Hyla sarda. The sequence goes on from NC_079192.1 coordinate 359,952,017, forward strand.
TCTGGCCAGTGTATGTATCTTGCCAGAGGCCTACTACACTAGGGTCTACAGCCTGTTTTTCCAACTGTTATGGGGAAACAAGATGAACCTAGTCAAGAGGGAGGTTACGTACCGCACGAGGAGACTAGGGGGTTTATCTATGGTAAACCCTGTGGTGTTCTAAACCAACACCTTCTTGAAAGCTAACATCTCAAACCTCTAGTCAGAGAGGGCTTCTCCGTGGGTACTCTCCTGCAGGGAATGGTTTCGGCCTTTCTTCCAGGAATGGGAGACAGGAGGGCAAGTGAAGGACCTCCGTATGCCCCATGGATATCTTCCGACTTATGCTACCCCGACTCTGAAATCGATATGTCGGTGGGGTCTGGGAGTGTGGGAGATCAGGACCCAGTCAAGGCAGTTCCTTGACAAACTGGTTCTGTTGACCCATTTCCAGAAGCCTCTGGCGCTCATGGACTGCCCAGGTCGGGATCTGAGGGTGGGGTTGTACCTTTTTAAACATGAAAAGGATCCCCCAGAAATTTTGGGACTTGGCCTGGCGTTGCTTTCAGGGGAAGCTATATATGAGGGACAATTTGAAGTGTAGGAACTCTGATCACCGGGGATGTCCCCGGGAAGAGTGCGGGGACACGCTGGAAAGCATGGACCATTTCCTGCTTCATTGTCCCTTTAATGTAGGGTTTTACAACAGGGTGGTTGCTTCCATCGGCTGGAGTCAACTTGCCGGCCTTACCTATCCGGAGTGGGCTTATGGGGCATTCAGGACCCTAGGTGGCCGAGACCTGGGCACTTTATTCTTAGTTTAGTGGTTAGGTACTACACGTGGAATGCACGGTGTTTAGTGTCGACCCAACAGAAAATCCTCTCCGAGGTGTAGGTCTGTAGGAACATCACCGTTGACCTCGGGAAGATCAGGTCTTTGGAGTATGGCAGCCTTGGTAACAGTAGGGCTTCTCTCCTATGGAGAGGGTTTTCTTTTGATGTGCCCTAGGTACTAGACCTTTTGGGTAGAGTACCATTATTTTGGTTAGGGACAGTGTTATAGGGATAGAGATAGGATGAGAACAAGGTTAGTTTGAATGGAGGGATAGGATTAGGGAGAATTGTAGGGGGAGTTAAGGAAAGAGTGTAAAATTATTTTGAATGTATCAAGTCTGCCATCCTTCTTCCCGGTGGTGGGCTAATGCATGTGCACGCTAGCTTTTTGTTTTGTTTTTAAGCTCATATGGTATGAAGGGCTTACAGGCGACCAAACTTGGGCCCAAAGTGGGTTGTGGTTCAGTGTGTATAAGTTTGTGTATAAGTTGGTTGGGAGGAGTGCTAGGTGGGGAGGGTGTGCTTGTGGGTGGTGGTGTTCATTTTTGGGGGACCTGACATGGGTCAGTTAAGGACTGGACTTAGTGAACTGTAAGAACGGTATGGACTCTGACCCATGTACAGGAGGGGTGGTGTGGGTGAGGGTACAGTTTTAGTGTAGGGTTTTTCCTAGGGTTTTCTATTGATTTTGTAGGTGTTTTCTGTAGTGCATATATTTTGTTTAGATTATATTTTATTTATATAGTATATTTAATAATTTTGTACCTATAATGTGTTATATCTGTATTGTTTCATATTGTTTCATGTTATAGCGTTATGGTAGCCGGACCAGTTGTTGTGTTGATATGTGGTTTATTTTGTTTATTTCAGTTATTTGGTCTGTTTTATGTTTTCTTTGGTATTTTCATTAGTCCCGGATAGAGGATCCAGTTAATTTGGACGTTTTGTAAGTGAATGTATGTGTGATATGATTATTTTGATTATTATCATTATTACTATTATTATTTTTATTTATAAAAAAAAGATTTAAAAAAAAAACGTAAAAAAAAGATATAATTTTTTTTTTTTTTTTTAGGTGTGCTTGCTACGTTTCTGTTTAGTTCTCTTGTTGCATGTTCCCAAGTATGGATGGTTTTGAGTTATAGTCGGGTAATGATAATTTTTATGTTTATATTTTGATAAGCCAAGTTGTTCTATTTTATTTATTTTTCTTATGTTCATTTTCGGTAAGTGTGTGAGTGTTTGATTAGATATTTTGGGCATATTTTAACCCCTTCGTTTTTTGCACATCTGACCACTGTCACTAACATTAATAACTCTGGGATGCTTTTAGTTATCATTCTGATTCCGAGGTTGTTTTTTCGTGACATATTCTACTTTAACATAGTGGTAAATTTTTGTCGATACTTGAATCCTTTTTTGGTGAAAAATCCGTAAATTTGATGAAAAATTTGAAAATTTTGCATTTTTCTAACTTTGAAGCTTTCTGCTTGTAAGGAAAATGGATATTACGAATACATTTTTTTTTGGTTCACATATACAATATGTCTACTTTATGTTTGCATCATAAAATTGATGAGTTTTTACTTTTGGAAGACACCAGAGGGCTTCAAAGTTCAGCAGCAATTTTCCGATTTTTCACAAAATTTTCAAACTCAATATTTTTCAGGGACCAGTTCAGGTTTGAAGTGGATTTGAAGGGTCTTCATATTAGAAATACCCCATAAATGACCCAATTATAAAAACTACACCCCCCAAAGTATTCAAAATGACATTCAGTAAGTGTTTTAACCCTTTAGGTGTTTCACAGGAATAGCAGCAAAGTGAAGGAGAAAATTCACAATCTTCATTTTTTACACTCACATGTTCTTGTAGACCCAATTTTTTTATTTTTACAAGGGGTAAAAGGAGAAAATATTTACTTGTATTTGTAGCACAATTTCTCTCGAGTAAGCACATACCTCATATGTCTGTGTAAAGTGTTCAGCGGGCGCAGTAGAGGGCTCAGAATGGAAGGAGCGACAAGGGGATTTTGGAGAGTACGTTTTTCTGAAATGGTTTTTGGGGGGCATGTTGCATTTAGGAAGCCCTTATGGTGCCAGAACAGCAAAAAAAAAAAAACACATGGCATACCATTTTGGAAACTAGACCCCTCGGGGAATGTAACATGGGATAAACTGAGCCTTTATACCCCACAGGTGTTTCACGACTTTTGCAAATGTAAAAAAAATAATAATAATTTTTACCTAAAATGCTTGTTTTCCCCAAAATTTTACATTTTTAACCCCTTAAGGACCGAGCCCTTTTTCACCTTAAGGACCGGAGCGTTTTTTGCAATTCTGACCACTGTCACTTTAAACATTTATAACTCTGGAATGCTTTTAGTTATCATTCTGATTCCGAGATTGTTTTTTCGTGACATATTCTACTTTAACTTAGTGGTAAAATTTTATGGTAACTTGCATCCTTTCTTGGTGAAAAATCACCAAATTTGATGAAAAAAATGAAAATTTTGCATTTTTCTAACTTTGAAGCTCTCTGCTTGTAAGGAAAATGGATATTCAAAATATTTTCTTTTTTTGGGTTCGCATATACAATATGTCTACTTTATGTTTGCATCATAAAATTGATGAGTTTTTACTTTTGGAAGACACCAGAGGGCTTCAAAGTTCAGCAGCAATTTTGAAATTTTTCACAAAATTTTCAAACTCGCTATTTTTCATGGACCAGTTCAGGTTTGAAGTGGATTTGAAGGGCCTTCATATTAGAAATACCCCATAAAAGACCCCATTATAAAAACTACACCCCCCCAAAGTATTCAAAATGACATTCAGTAAGTGTATTAACCCTTTAGGTGTTTCACAGGAATAGCAGCAAAGTGAAGGAGAAAATTCAAAATCTTCATTTTTTACACTCGCATGTTCTTGTAGACCCAATTTTTGAATTTTTGCAAGGGGTAAAAAGGAGAAAATTTTTACTTGTATTTGAAACCCAATTTCTCTCGAGTAAGCACATACCTCATATGTCTATGTAAAGTGTTCGGCGGCCGCAGTAGAGGGCTCAGAAGGGAAGGAGCGACAAATGGTTTTTGGGGGGCATTTCACCTTTAGGAAGCCCCTATGGTGCCAGGACAGCAAAAAAACACACATGGCATACCATTTTGGAAACTAGACCCCTCAGGGAACGTAACAAGGGGTAAAGTGAACCTTAATACCCCACAGGTGTTTCACGACTTTTGCATATATAAAAAAATGTTTACCTAAAATGGTTGGTTTCCCAAAAATTTTACATTTTTAAAAAGTGTAATAGCAGAAAATACCCCCCAAAATTGGAAACCCAATTTCTCCCGATTCAGAAAACACCCCATATGGGGGTGAAAATTGCTCTGCTGGCGCACTACAGGTCTCAGAAGAGAAGGAGTCACATTTGGCTTTTTGAAAGCAAATTTTGCTCTGGGGGCATGCCGCATTTAGGAAGCCCCTATGGTGCCAGGACAGCAAAAAAAAAAAAAACACATGGCATACCATTTTGGAAACTAGACCCCTCGGGGAACGTAACAAGGGGTTAAGTGAACCTTTATACCCCACAGGTGTTTCATGACTTTTGTATATGTAAAAAAAAGAAAACATTTTTACCTAAAATGCTTGTTTTCCCAAAAAATTTACATTTTTAAAAAGGGTAATAGCAGAAAATACCCCACAAAATTTGAAGCCCAATTTCTCCCGAGTACGGCGATACCCCATATGTGGCCCTAAACTGTTGCCTTGAAATACGACAGGGCTCCAAAGTGAGAGCGCCATGCGTATTTGAGGCCTAAATTAGGGATTGCATAGGGGTGGACATAGGGGAATTCTACGCCAGTGATTCCCAAACAGGGGGCCTCCAGCTGTTGTAAAACTCCCAGCATGCCTGGACAGTCAGTGGCTATCTGGCAATACTGGAAGTAGTTGTTTTGCAACAGCTGGAGGCTCCGTTCTGGAAACAGTGGCGTACCAGATGTTTTTTATTGGGGAGGGGAGGGGGGTTGTATAGGGGTATGTGTATATGTAGTGTTTTTTACTTTTTATTTTATTTTGTGTTAGTGTAGTGTAGTGTTTTTAGGGTACAGTCGCACGGGCGGGGGTTCACAGTAGTTTCTCGCTGGCAGCTTGAGCTGCAGCAGAAAATTTGCCGCAGCTCAAACTTGCAGCCGGATACTTACTGTAATCCTCCGCCCATGTGAGTGTACCCTGTACGTTCACATTGGGGGGGAACATCCAGCTGTTGCAAAACTACAACTCCCAGAATGTACGGTCTATCAGTTCATGCTGGGAGTTGTAGTTTTGCAACCGCTGGAGGCTCCGTTTTGGAATCAGTGACGTACCAGAAGTTTTTCATTTTTATTGGGGAGGGGGGCTGTGCAGGGGTATGTGTATATGTAGTGTTTTTTACTTTTTATTTTATTGTGTGTTAGTGTAGTATAGTGTTTTTAGGGTACAGTCACTCGGGCGGAGGTTCACAGTAGTTTCTCGCTGGCAGTTTGAGCTGCAGCAGAAAATTTGCCGCAGCTCAAACTTGCAGCCGGATACTTACTGTAATCCTCCGCCCATGTGAGTGTACCCTGTACGTTCACATTGGGGGGGGAAACATCCAGCTGTTGCAAAACTACAACTCCCAGCATGTACGGTCTATCAGTGCATGCTGGGAGTTGTAGTTTTGCAACAGCTGGAGACACACAGGTTGTGAAACACCTCGTTTGGTAACAAACTCAGTGTTTTGCAACCAGTGTGCCTTCAGGTATTGCAAAAGCTACAACCCCCAGCATGTACGGACAGTGGAAGGGCATGCTGGGTCTTGTAGTTATGCAACAGCCGGAGGCATACTACATTGGCTGGGGATTGTAGTTATGCAACAGCTGGAGACACACTGGTTTACTACTTAATTCAGTGTGCCTTCAGCTGTTGCAAAACTACAACTCTCAGCAGTCACAGACAGCCAACGGGCATGCTGGGAGTTGTAGTTATGCAACCACCAGATGCACCACTACAACTCCCAGCATGCACTTTAGCTGATTGTGCAAGCTGGGAGTTGTAGTTACACAACAGCTAAAGGTACACTTTTCCATAGAAAGAATGTGCCTCCAGCTGTTGAAAAACTGCAAGTCCCAGCATGCCCATAAGGGCATGCTGGGAGTTGTGGTGGTCTGCCTCCTGCTGTTGCATAACTACAGCTCCCAGCATGCCCTTGTTGCATGCTGGGAGCTGTTGCTAAGCAACAGCAGGAGGCTGTCACTCACCTCCAACGATCCACACTGCAGGACTGTCCCTCGCCGCCGCTGTCGCTCCTGGGGCCCCGATCCCAACAGGGGCGCCGGGGATCAGGGTCCCCAGCACCCGGGGTCTTCTGCCCGCACCCGCTCACGTCCTCCGGAAGAGGGGCGGAGCGGGTTGCGGGAGTGACACCCGCAGCAGGCGCCCTGATTGGTCGGCCGGTAATCCGGCCGACGAATCAGGGCGATCGTGAGGTGGCACCAGTGCCACCTCACCCCTGCAGGCTATGGCTGTTCGGAGCCGTCTCTGACGGCCCCGATCAGCCAGTAATTCCGGGTCATCGGATCACTGGAGACCCGATTGACCCGGAATCCACCGCAGATCGCTGGACTGAATTGTCGGGACATAATGACCCCCCTGGGCGATATGCCGGGATGCCTGCTGAACGATTTCAGCAGGCATCCGGCTCCCCTCCGGCTAGCGGTGGGGGCCGGAAATGCTCAGGGCGTATCCATACGCCCTCGGTCCTTAAGGACTTGGAAACGGGGGCGTATGGATACGCCCTATGTCCTTAAGGGGTTAAAAAGGGTAATAGCAGAAAATACCCCTAAAAATTTGAAGCCCAATTTCTCCCGATTCAGAAAACATGCCATATGGGGGTGAAAAGTGCTTTGCTGGCGCACTACAGGTCTCAGAAGAGAAGGAGTCACATTTGGCTTTTTGAAAGCAAATTTTGCTCTGGGGGCATGCCGCATTTAGGAAGCCCCTATGGTGCCAGGACAGCAAAAAGAAAAACACACCATTTTGGAAACTAGACCCCTCGGGGAACGTAACAAGGGGTTAAGTGAACCTTTATACCCCACAGGTGTTTCACGACTTTTGCAAATGTAAAAAAAATAATAATAATTTTTACCTAAAATGCTTGTTTTCCCAAAAATTTTACATTTTTAAAAAGGGTAAAAGCAGGAAATACCCCCCAAAATTTGTAACACAATTTCTCCCGAGTACGGCGATACCCCATATGTGACCCTAAACTGTTGCCTTAAAATACGACAGGGCTCCAAAATGAGAGCGCCATGCGCATTTGAGGCCTAAATTAGGGACTTGCATAGGGGTGGACATAGGGGAATTCTACGCCAGTGATTCCCAAACAGGGTGCTTCCAGCTGTTGCAAAACTCCCAGCATGCCTGGACAGTCAACGGCTGTCCGACAATACTGGGAGTTGTTGTTTTGCAACAGCTGGAGGCTCCATTTTGGAAACAGTGGCGTACCAGACTCTTTCATTTTTATTGGGGAGGGGAGGGGGGCTGTGTAGGTGTATGTGTATATGTAGTGTTTTTTACTTTTTATTGTGTGTTAGTGTAGTGTTTTTAGGGTACAGTCGCACGGGCGGGGGTTCACAGTAGTTTCTCACTGGCAGTTTGAGCTGCGGCAGAAAATTTGCCGCAGCTCAAACTTGCAGCCAGATACTTGCTGTAAACCTCCGCCCATGTGAGTGTACCCTGTACGTTCACAATGGGGGGGGGGGGGGGACATCCAGCTGTTGCAAAACTACAACAGGCTGACAGACTGTACATGCTGAGAGTTTTAGTTTTGCAACAGCTGTAGGCACACTGGTTATATATCGCTGAGTTTGTGACCTAACTCAGTGTTTCACAACCAGTGTGCCTCCAGCTGTTGCAAAACTCCAACTCCCAGCATGTACGGTGCATGGTGTACATTGACTGCTGAGAGTTGGAGTTTGCAACAGCTGGAGGCACACCGGTCGTGAAACACTGAGTTAGGTAAAAAAAAAAAAAACTGAGTTTCACAACCAGTGTGCCTTCAGCTGTTGCAAAACTACAACTCTCAGCAGTCACTGACAGCCAAGGGGCATGCTGGGAGTGGTAGTTATGCAACCAGAAGATGCACCACTACAACTCCCAGCATGCACTTTAGCTGTTTGTGCAAGCTGGGAGTTGTAGTTATACAACAGCTGAAGGTACACTTTTCCATAGAAAAAAATGTTCCAGCTGTTGCAAAACCATAAGTCCCAGCATGCCCATAAGGGAATGCTGGGAGTTGTGGTGGTCTGCCTCCTGCTGTTGCATAACTACAGCTCCCAGCATGCCCTTTTTGCATGCTGGGAGCTGTTGCTAAGCAACAGCAGGAGGCTGTCCCTCACCTCCTGCTGCTGCCGGCACACAGGTCAGTCCCTCGCCGCTGCTGCTCCTGGGGCCCGGTCCCAACATTGACGCCGGGGATCGGGGTCCCCAGCACCCGGGGTGCACGTCCCGCACCCGCTCACGTCCTCCGGAAGAGGGGCGGAGCAGGTTGCGGGAATGACACCCGCAGCAGGCGCCCTGATTAGTCGGCCGGTAATTACCGGCCGACGAATCAGGGCGATCATGAGGTGGCACCAGTGCCACCTCACCCCTGCAGGCTATGGCTGATCAGCCAGTAATTCCAGGTCACCGGGTCACTGGAGACCCGATTGACCCGGAATCGCCGCAGATCGCTGGACTGAATTGTCCAGCGATCTGCGGCCATCGCCAACATGGGGGGGCATAATGACCCCCCCTGGGCGATATGCCGGGATGCCTGCTGAACGATTTCAGCAGGCATCCGGCTCCGGTCCCCAACCGGCTAGCGGTGGGGACCGGAATTCCCACGGGCGTAGGGATACACCCTCGTTCCTTAAGGACTCGGTATGCAGGGCGTATCCATACGCCCTATGTCCTGAAGAGGTTAATATCTTAGTATTTTAGTATCTTAGTAAAGCTGGGCTGGCCGGTTAGGCAGGGTTTTGTTTATGAGGTTTTGTTTTTGGTTCTAGAGTATTTCTTATTTATGTTATAGCTGGTTAAGCTTGCTTTGTGTTTTGTATTTGATAAGTTTTGTATTTTATTTTTGTATTTTTAGGGGACTATCTATAGCAATCGTTTGATTGCTAATACTGTGCAGAGCTATGCATAGGATACAGCACTGCTCAGTATTATCGGTGATCTTCTGCTCTGGTCTGCACGATCGCAGACCAGAGCAGAAGACCCCGGGAGACAGCCGGAGACAGGTGAGGGGACCTCCGGCAGCCTTGCTGGATGATCTGATCCCCGCGGCAGCGCTGCGGGCGATCCAATCATCCAATCAAAGTGCCGCAATGCCGCAGATGCCGTGATCTGTATTGATCACGGCATAGGAGGGGTTAATGGCGGACATCCACGCGATCGCGGATGTCGGCCATTACCGGCGGGTCCCCGGCTGCTAGCGATGCTCGCGGTCATACACAGGACATAAATGTACGTCCTGGTGCGGGAAGTCCCGCCAAACCAGGACGTACATTTACGTCCATGGTAGTTAAGGGGTTAAATGTCTCCCCATAGGTCAATTTATTAGAGCTAGACGCATAGCGAGTACTGATAATCCGTATCAAAAAAATTCATCACAGTTTGATACAAAATTGATTGAAAAAGGCTATAATGCAAAGCTAATACAAACAGAATGAGAAAAAGTACATAAAATACCTTGCAGCAATCTTGAATAAATCTAATCAAGATAGTAAAAAGCAACTATTATGTCTGTATTGGTCTGTGTTCACACACACAGCTATTGCATTGGTGTGTGAACAGTTTTATCTTCTCTGGAGTAGGGAAGAGTTAACTCCTTGGGGACGGAGCCCATTATAACCCTAAGGACGGGAGCATTTTTTTGCAATTCTGACCACTGTCACTTTAAGCATTAATAACTCTGGGATGCTTTTACTTTTCATTCTGATTCCGAGATAGTTTTTTCGTGACATATTCTACTTTATGTTAGTGGTAAATTTTTGTCGATACTTGCATCATTTCTTGGTGAAAAATTCAAAAATTTTATGAAAAAATTGAAAATTTTGCATTTTTCTAACTTTGAAGCTCTCTGCTTGTAAGGAAAATAAATGTTCTAAATAAATAATATTTTGGTTCACATATACAATGTTTGCATCATAAAGTTGACATGTTTTTACTTTTGGAAAACATCAGAGGGCTTAAAAGTTCAGAAGCAATTTTCCAATTTTTCACATTTTCAAAATCACATTTTTTTTAGGGACCAGTTCAGTTTTGAAGTGGATTTGAAGGGCCTTCATATTAGAAATACCCCATAAATTACCCCATTATAAAAACTGCACCCCTCAAAGTATTCAAAATGACATTCAGTAAGTTTGTTAACCCTTTAGGTGTTTCACAGGAATAGCAGCAAAGTGAAGGAGAAAATTCAAAATCTTCATTTTTTACACTCGCGTGTTCTTGTAGACCCAGTTTTTGAAATTTTACAAGGGGTAAAAAAGGAGAAAAAGCCCCCCAAAATGTGTAACCCAATTTCTCTCGAGTATGGAAATACCTCATATGTGTATGTCAAGTGTTTGGAGGGCGCAGTAGAGGGCTCAGAAGGGAAGGAGCGACAATGGGATTTTGGAGAGCGAGTTTTGCTGAAATGGTTTTTGGGGGAATGTCGCATTTAGGAAGCCCCTATGGTGCCAGAAGAGCAAAAAAAACACATGGCATACTATTTTGGAAACTACACCCCTCAAGGCACGTAACAAGGGGTCCGGTGAGCCTTAACACCCCACAGGTGTTTGACGACTTTTCGTTAAATTCGGATGTGTAAATGAAAAAAAAAAATGTGCAGGTTTTTTCCCCAAATTTACCATTTCTACAAAGGGTAATGGGAGAAAAATCCCCCCAAAATTTGTAACGCAATTTCTCCCGAGTACGGAGATACCCCATATGTGGCCCTAAACTGTTGCCTTGAAATACGACAGGGCTCTGAAGTGAGAGAGCGCCATGCGCATTTGAGGCCTGAATAAGGAATTTGCAGTAGGGGTGGACCCGGTTACAAGGATGGGGCTTGTCTCCACCAAAACCCTACAGCAGTGTTTCCCAAACAGGGTGCCTCCAGCTGTTGCAAGACTCCCAGCCTGCCAGGACAGTCTATGGCTGTCCGGCAACACTGGGAGCTGTGGTTTTGCCACAGCTAGAGGCGCCGTTTAGGAAACACTGCCGTATGAGCAGTTTTTCATTTTTATTGGGGGGGGGGGGCGACGTGTAAGGGGGTGTATGTGTGGTGTTTTACTTTTTATTATTTGATAGTGCAGTGTTTTTAGGGTACATTCACACAGGCTGGGTTTCCTTCAAGGAAACTTACTGTGAACCCCTCTGTAAACCCGCCCGTGTGAATGTACCCTGTACATTCACAAGGGCGGGGGGGGGGGGGGGCACCTGTGTGGGCATCCTGGGAGTTGTAGTTTTGCAGCTTTTAGAAGGCCACAGTGAAGATTACTTATCGCGATCTTCACCGCAGCCTTCTCAGCCGCACTTTCCGGCCGCCGCTCTTCCTCCTGCCGCTGCTGCTCCGGGATGCCTCCGCCGCCGCTGGTCCGGGTAAGCCGGGCCATGTCCCCCTCTCCTCGCCGCCCGTGTTCCCCCTGCTCTGTACCGACTTTGATCGGTGCGCAGAGCGGGGGGAAATTAACTCTAACCCCCCGCCCCCCTCCTGCCATTGGTGGTCAGCCTGACCAACCAATGGCAGGGGATAGGAGGGGGTGGCAACACTGCCACCTCGCTCCTATCCTTTAGGCTGGTCGGAGCTGTATCTGACAGCTCCGATCAGTCTTATTTTCCGGGAGATCGGGTCACCAGTGACCCGATTTGCCCGGATTGTGGCAAATCGCAGGTCTGAATTGACCTGTGATTTGCTGCGATCGCCGATATGGGGGGGTCTCAGGACCCCCTTAGGCATTGCCACGGGATGCCTGCTGATAGATATCAGCAGGCATCCCGGTCCGATCACCGCCCGGCGAGCGGCAGTGATCTGAAATGCCGAGGGCGTATGGATACGCCCTTCGTCCCCAAGGAGTTAAAGGTGTCTGGCTGTTTCAGCCCAGGCCTCTTTTAGCCAATAGTCTTTCGAGTGTGTCTATTTATAGTCAGCTCAGCTTAGTCACTGGTGGCTGGTGATACATCATTATACCCTGACTTGCTTCCATGTTAGACATGCGGCTAATGGAGGCTGGGTGAAACGCTCTTTGTTTGTGCTTTTAATTTACTATATCTGTTTCTGCATGCACTTTGTATTTCTGGTTTTAGTCATGTGGTGCCGCGCTCTCAGTAGATTTTCAGCTGTGATTTTGATAGTCGGTTTTAGGATTTTATTTTCCTTTCTGTTATATGTCTGTTCACACTGCTTTTGCTCTTGTAGCCATTTATGTGACGTTCTGTGTTTTATATTTCTGTTTTCCTACTGGGCCAGCATCCTGACCGCACTGCGGTGTGTGTGTGTGCCGCTGGTCAGTAGTCTATTTGAATTTATTATTAATGGCTATTCCTATAGTGGAGTGGAGTGTCCAGTTTGTGTGTCCAGTGTGAACAGTGTCCTATATCTGGCATCCCTGTTTCTGGTCCATGGGGACTTGGAGTCTTCTGGACGTTCCTGAGGGATTGCGGTTTCCTGTCTTGTGTTCTGTGTGAACAGTGTTCTATTTATATATCCTGTGGAGTCTGCTTAGACTCATCCGTATTCCCGTCTTGTGAACAGTTTTATATGTTACCGGTTCAGTTTTAGTGTTTTGGCTCTCGGTTCTTCTGCTATCCCCCTGCATCTCCTGTATTCTGCTGTATACTCTTATCATGCTTAGTCTTGTTCATTTAAGCATGTCTGCCGTTAATCTGATATCCGGTTTATAAACTGTTTGCTAATTCACTATTTTCTGCCCTGTTAGCGATTATATCCCTGTTTCTGGTCCATGGATTTGAAGTCTATTGGACGTCCTGGGGGATTATGCTAAATTCCTGTCTGTTTCTGAAGTCTGTTGACTTGTCCGTTTTCCTGTCTAGTGTTTTGAACTTTGTTTATTAGTTCTTGTATTCTGATCTCTTGAGTTTGGTACATGTCTACTTATCTATAGTGACCACTGTGACCACTCTTCATGGCCACTGTGCTCCCTGCTCATGTCCAATGATCTTTAGTGTCCCCTGTTCATGTCCGCTGATGGTGTCCTCTGTGCTGATCTGTCCTCTGAACTTATATATCATAGAGTTGTAATAGATGTTTCTATGGTTTCCTTCTATGTAAAAAAAAATTATTCATTTAGGAGACCCCCTTCCCCATTTGTTTTCCCCCTCTGCTCCTTCCGGTATCTTGGCCCCCACCATCGTGTGAAGACTGAACAAAAGAGACTTGTGAATAAGTTACAGGAAGTGGAATGCCATGAGGACAAGACACATTCCTCATGATATTTGCACACTCCCTAAATGCTAGAACATCTAGCAGGGGGTGGGAACTTATGTTAATGACAAAGGTGATATAAGCTTGAACGATTTGAAATAAAGTGCAGTGGACAGCACACAGAACGCTAAAGCACGATGGCTCTATCTGATTTATTTCTCTATGCTTCGGTATATACATTATGTACAAGAACGATGAGTTAACCTCTTCAGGACATAGGGCGTATGGATACGCCCTGCATCCCGAGTCCTTAAGGACCGAGGGCGTATCCATACGCCCGTGGGAATTCCGGCCCCCACCGCTAGCCGGTTGGGGACCGGAGCCGGATGCTTGCTGAAATCGTTCAGCAGGCATCCCGGCATATCGCCCAGGGGGGTCATTATGTCCCCCCATGTCGGCAATCGCCGCAGATCGCTGGACAATTCAGTCCAGCGATCTGCGGCGATTCCGGGTCAATCGGGTCTCCGGTGACCCGGAATTACTGGCTGTTCGGGGCCGTCTCTGACGGCCCCGAACAGCCAGAGCCTGCAGGGGTGAGGTGGCACTGGTGCCACCTCACGATCGCCCTGATTCGTCGGCCGGATTACCGGCCGACCAATCACGGCGCCTGCTGCGGGTGTCACTCCCGCACCCGCTCCGCCCCTCTTCTGGAGGACGTGAGCGGGTGCGGGACGTGCACCCCGGGTGCTGGGGACCCCGATCCCCGGCGCCCCTGTTGGGATCGGGGCCCCAGGAGCAGCTGCGGCGGCGGGACTGACCTGCAGCGTCTGGATCGTTGGAGGTGAGTGACAGCCTCCTGCTGTTGCTTAGCAACAGCTCCCAGCATGCAAAAAGGGCATGCTGGAAGCTGTAGTTATGAAACAGCAGGAGGCAGACCACCACAACTCCCAGCATGCCCTTATGGGCATGCTGGGACTTATGGTTTTGCAACAGCTGGAGGCACATTCTTTCTATGGAAAAGTGTACCTTCAGCTGTTGTATAACTACAACTCCCAGCTTGCACAAACAGCTAAAGTGCATGCTGGGAGTTGTAGTGGTGCATCTGCTGGTTGCATAACTACAACTCCCAGCATGCCCGTTGGCTGTCGGTGACTGCTGAGAGTTGTAGTTTTGCAACAGCTGAAGGCACACTGGTTGTGAAACTGAGTTTTATTTTTACCTAACTCAGTGTTTCACGACCGGTGTGCCTCCAGCTGTTGCAAACTACAACTCTCAGCAGTCACCGTACACCATGCACCGTACATGCTGGGAGTTGTAGTTTTGCAACAGCTGGAGGCACACTGGTTGTGAAACACTGAGTTAGGTCACAAACTCAGTGATACATAACCAGTGTGCCTACAGCTGTTGCAAAACTGCAACTCTCAGCAGTCACCGACAGCCAACGGGCATGCTGGGAGTTGTAGTTATGCAACAGCTGGATGTCCCCCCCAATGTGAATGTACAGGGTACACTCACATGGGCGGAGGATTACAGTAAGTATCTGGCTGCAAGTTTGAGCTGCCGCAAACTTTCTGCTGCAGCTCAAATTGCCAGCGAGAAACTACTGTGAACCCCCGTCCGTGTGACTGTACCCTAAAAACACTACACTACACTAACACAAAAAATAAAATAAAAAGTAAAAAACACTACATATACACATACCCCTACACAGCCCCCCTCCCCTCCCCAATAAAAATGAAAAACGTCTGGTACGCCACTGTTTCCAGAACGGAGCCTCCAGCTGTTGCAAAACAACTCCCAGTATTGTCGGACAGCCGTTGACTGTCCAGGCATGCTGGGAGTTTTGCAACAGCTGGAGGCACCCTGTTTGGGAATCACTGGCGTAGAATACCCCTATGTCCACCCCTATGCAATCCCTAATTTAGGCCTCAAATGCGCATGGCGCTCTCACTTTGGAGCCCTGTCGTATTTCAAGGCAACAGTTTAGGGTCACATATGGGGTATCGCCGTACTCGGGAGAAATTGTGTTACAAATTTTGGGGGGTATTTTCTGCTTTTACCCTTTTTAAAAATGTAAAATTTTTGGGAAAACAAGCATTTTAGGTAAAAAAAAATTTTTTTTTTTTTACATATGCAAAAGTCGTGAAACACCTGTGGGGTATAAAGGTTCACTTAACCCCTTGTTACGTTCCCCGAGGGGTCTAGTTTCCAAAATGGTATGCCATGTGGTTTTTTTTTTGCTGTCCTGGCACCATAGGGGCTTCCTAAATGCGGCATGCCCCCAGAGAAAAATTTGCGTTCAAAAAGCCAAATGTGACTCCTTCTCTTCCGAGACCTGTAGTGCGCCAGCAGAGCACTTTTCACCCCCATATGGGGTGTTTTCTGAATCGGGAGAAATTGGGCTTCAAATTTTTAGGGGTATTTTCTGCTATTACCCTTTTTAAAAATAAAATTTTTTTGGGAAAACAAGCATTTTAGGTAAAAATTTTTTTTTTTTTTTACATTTGCAAAAGTCGTGAAACACCTGTGGGGTATTAAGGTTCACTTTATCCCATGTTACATTCCCCGAGGGGTCTAGTTTCCAAAATGGTATGCCATGTGTTTGTTTTTTTTTTGCTGTTCTGGCATCATAAGGGCTTCCTAAAGGTAACATGCCCCCCAAAAACCATTTCAGAATAACGTACTCTCCAAAATCCCCTTGTCGCTCCTTCCCTTCTGAGCCCTCTACTGCGCCCGCCGAACACTTTACATAGACATATGAGGTATGTGCTTACTCGAGAGAAATAGGGCTACAAATACAAGTAAAAATTTTGTCCTTTTACCCCTTGTAAAAATTCAAAAATTGGGTCTGCAAGAACATGTGAGTGTAAAAAATGAAGATTGTGAATTTTCTCCTTCACTTTGCTTCTATTCCTGTGAAACACCTAAAGGGTTAAAGCGCTGACTGAATGTCATTTTGAATACTTTTGGGGGTGTAGTTTTTATAATGGGGTCATTTATGGGGTATTTCTAATATGAAGACCCTTCAAATCCACTTCAAACCTGAACTGGTCCCTGAAAAATACTGAGTTTGAAAATTTTGTGAAAAATCGGAAAATTGCTGCTGACCGTTGAAGCCCTCTGGTGCCTTCCAAAAGTAAAAACACGTCAATTTTATGATGCAAACATAAAGTAGACATATTGTATATGTGAACCAAAAAAAAATTTATTCGTAATATCCATTTTCCTTACAAACAGAGAGCTTCAAAGTTAGAAAAATGCTAAATTTTCAAATTTTTCATCAAATTTACGGATTTTTCACCAAGAAATGATGCAAGTATCGACAAAAAATTACCACTATGTTAAAGTAGAATATGTCACGAAAAAACTATCTCTGAATCAGAATGATAACTAAAAGCATTCCAGAGTTATTAATGTTTAAAGTGACAGTGGTCAGATGTGCAAAAAACGCTCCGGTCCTTAAGGCCAAAATGGGCTCCGTCCTGAAGGGGTTAATCTACTACAGAGTTGTTTGTTCTTGTTATGTTTCTGCTAGTTTTCTGGTTGGTGACAACTATTTATTAGTGTGTGTTTGTTTTTATTAGGCCCCAGCACTTTAGATCAGGGAGGGACCGGCGCCCAGTTGTCGACTCACCGTTTAGGGTGAGTGGGCAAGTAGGCAGGGAGAGTGGTTTTAGAGACAGTTTAGGGCACACTCTCCCTGTCCACCGGTCGGTCCCTAACAGCAACAACAGAATAACCGTATTTCTTACAGTGGTTATTACAACAAGAAAGCAGACATAATAAAAAAAAATCTATACTACGTAATTGGCGTATCCTTAGATCATATTAAAAAAAAAATTCATTTAAAGAAAATCCCAGGTTTATATATATAGAAAAGGCCAATCCATTGGAGATAAATTGATTCGTAGTTGTGTCCTCTAAGAAAATGAGTCGGCTGGTTTATGCTGGTCATACATCCTGTCTGAACAAAACTAGATTAGCACAAATCTGTGATAAGAACATTTTTTAAATCAAATACCCATACTTCAACAACGTATTGAGAGACCACTGTCGCAAAAACATTTTTGGAGGCTAGACATTCAGTGATAGATTTAAAATGGTTTATCCTTAATAGGTTCCAGAGGCAGCTAATGAAAGTTTGAACAAAAAGCGTCTCTTGCAGCGAGAGTGCTATTGGATTAGTGAGCTTAATAGTTTGGTCCCGATGGGTCTGAATGGAATATGTAGCTTTAAATGTTATATATAATACCTAACTTAATCTTTCACGTTTATACTGTATATCATATATTGTAAGTTCATGCGTTATTCTAGGATTATTTTAACATATGTGAATTGTAGGCTATTAGTCAGGTATATAGTCCTCTTACCTCCCACACATGGCACACATGATTAAGGGGGTTAACCCCCGAAACGTTGTCGCATCCATGGGTGGGACAGTTAGAATAGACAAAAAGAAAAGAACATTGTTCAGCTCACCACTCGCTATGGACATCAATGGATAGGATTGCGGCTCTCATGCGGCATTGCAGATAGACTTGGAGCACGGACAAAGAAGGCCGTATCCCGGAAGATATGGAAGAAACAATAGAGGTTGGGGGTCCAGCTCACAAAAATGGATGAAACTTTTACTTCACATGGGTAAAAAGTATGGACAAAAAAAGAAACAAAACAAAAACCTATAGGTACATTAAAAACAAACGCCGAAGCATTTTGAACTTGCTACGAGTTCTTAGTCATGGCAAATGATATATAAAAGAGAAAAGGTTTTTATACATGTGTACCTGAGTACATGGGAGTAACTCCTGCTGGGGTTGGCGTGTGATGTCAGTTTCGGTGGAGCCGACTGCAGGAGATTAACTAGGGTCAGGTGTGTCCTGACATTGCACTAGTCAATAACCTTCTAATCCTGAGGTAGTCATTAGTAACCAATATCATGCTAAAGAGCAGAACAGTTGACAATGCTCATGGTGATTAAATAGAATATGTAGGTCAAACTGTATTAACACAAGTGCACTAGCAACCCAGTATCTGCAATATTTGTAAAACAACATAGGTAAAAGTAACAAACTCAAATCGCGTATGGTATACGCTCTGCATTATCATTGGCATGTTGCCAGGTTACAGTATATTGTGCCACAAGAGGCACAATATATACAGAAAAAACATGTGTACGCTTGCATCAAAAAGTAGCCGTACCCATAGGCAACAGCATTGAAATACATGGAACCACATAAATAAACACCTACATATTTGGAGATGGCAAGAAAATATAGTTGCAGAATAAAATAAGTTAATATATGCATGAAAAGAACAAAAATGCATATTTCAGTATGACAAGCTGTAACCATAGGTGACCACATATACATTGCGAAAATACACAATCATAGATACAGGTATGGATGATATTGCGTTCAAACCTAAAGTCCTGCATATAATCTGAGATAATTGCTACGGGTAACCATATCACACCCAATAACACAGTAACAGGCTGAAATTGTGCTCAAGAAAAAGATAGCATGTGAGTAGTAAATGTATGTATGATAAAACAAATGTGAACACATTTTAACATATACCTAATGCAGCAACTTCAGAAAAAAAAAAGTTTTTTTTATAATGAGCAAATAGTGCAGTGCGGCCGTAACCATGGGTAACCGCATCAAAAATTAGTAACACAATAATGATGGAAAAACTTGTCATATAAAAAAACAACACCCACAAAAGCACAAGACATGCACAGAGGTTTATTAATAAATGTACATAAGATCATGCAGATAGTTGAGTCCGCTTGGTGCACGGAAGTACAGAGACAAGATCCAGAATGTCTCCCGTGATAACACAAGACGGGCCCAATCTCCTCCCCTTCGCGGTTGTATAATTTTCTCTATTCCTATAATAGTGATTGTAGATGGATCACCTCCATGCACCTCACGAATGTGCTTCGTGAGGCCAGAAGAAGATCGATTACTGGATGCTGTATTTGTGGGTGAGATATGTCTCATATGCTCGGCTATGCGAGTTTAAGTTTGCCGTGGTGCAACCAACATATTGTTGTAAACAGTCATTGCAGGTTGCTAAGTATATGACATGGTCGTAGTTACAATTAATTAGGTTTTTAATGTGGTATCTCCGATTAGTAACGCAATATGTGAATTGTTTGGTGTTTGTCATATACTTGCACATCGAGCATCTGGGTTGGTTGCACTTGTAGCATCCCGTTGTGGACAGCCAGGTATTTGTGGCTTGGGGAGAGTGGTATTCACTAGGTGACGATCTGTCTCTGAGAGACCATGGTCTTCTGGCGACAGCCCTGACTCCATCTTGTAAAATTATAGACTGGGTGGCATCTTGGTGAAGAATGGGTAGGTGTTTCAGCAGTATCCTTTTTAATATTGTTGAAATCAGCTGAATATGGTGTTGAGAAAGTGATAATCTGATGAGAATCTTTGGAAGGAGATTTATGGCATGGTTTGGAAGGTTTGTTAGACAGATAATCTGTTCTTGTTTTGGCATCTGGTATTGCTCTTGCTCGATGTAATGTTGTTTGCTTGTACCCCTGTGCTCGTAGACGTGTGTCAATGTCGCGGACAGTATTTTGATAAATGTCATTGGATGAGGATGCCCTTTTAGCCCGCACATATTCTCCTATGGGTAGATTTTTATCTGTATGATTCGGATGGCAACTTTTGGCGTGTAAGATGGTATTTCCTGATGTTGGTTTTTGATACATTTCGGTAATGATGGTATTTGTTACAGTCACCCACTAAAGTAACATCCAAGAAGTTGACAGTGTGGCATTCTAGACTGTAGGTAAAGCGCAAATTGAAATAATTCTCATTGATGTACTGAAAAAAGTGGGCTGCCTCTTCCTTGGAACCAGTCCATACTAGGAGGAGGTCGTCAATATAATGGCCGTACCATCCCACCATAGAGTGGTAGGGATGGAAGGCCGCATACCTCCTCCCAGTGGGACATGTAGAGATTAGCTAGGAATGGGGAGAATTTCGCCCCCATAGGGCATCCAACCTGTTGTAGAAAAATGTTTCCATCAAACGAATAAAAGTTATTTGTTTGCACAAAATGCAAAACGTCCAGTGTATATAGTATAAGATCAGGTTAGTAGTTGCTGTATTTTTCCATGTGGTATTTCACTGCATCAATTGCTTTGTTGTGGGGTATACAGGTATATAGGGCAACTACATCACACGACATCCATTTGTTGTACTGGTTCCAAGACATTCTATCCATGGCTTGTAGAAGCGTTTGTGTCTTGTATAAACGCCAAAGTCCGGGTCACAAGAGGCTGTAATAAGTGATCGAACCATGCCCCAACTCTTTCCAATATCGAATCAATCCCCGCCACTATGGGGCGGGGGGAAAATAGTTTTGTGGGTTTTGGGGAAGCTGTGAAAGATGGCACATTTAGGTGATGAAGGTAACATATAATCTTTTTGTTTGTCACTTATTATTCCCAGGCTAACCCCCTCTTGTAAGAGTATTTCAAGTTTCTTCGACACCAGTTTGGTAGGGTTTGTTGTCAGGGGTTTGTATGTGGTCTTATCCTGCAGAAGTTGCATGTACAAAAGGCTGTCAAGGACGACCACGGACTCTCCCTTATCCGCTTGTCTCACTATGATGTTATTATTATTGGAGAGTTGTTGCAGAGCTATACGTTGTCGTTTGTTCAGGTTGTGTGTCATGATAGTATTTGTATTAAAAAGTATTTTTAAATCCTGTTCCACTCTGTTTTGAAATAGATCCATGCAATCACTGCGTGAGTTAACCGGATAGAATTGAGAATTACTGGTAGAGAATGATTCTAATGTGTTATGCCGTCTGACCATAATGTCATCCATGGTGGAAACTTGTAACTCATTGAGTGTAAAAGTCGCCACAAGATCCTGGAATGACATGTGAAGGGGGAGGGAGCCTTCACCCCTGGCATTTAGATGAGATATTGTATCAGATGTGAAGTGATGAGTAGTTGACGCCTGGGAAGTCTTACGTAAGAAATGTTTTTTAACTGTAATAAGTCTGATGAATTTGTTGAAATCCTTTATAGTTTGATAGAAGTCTGCTCTAAGTGTGGGTACAAAATTAATTCCCATGGATGGTTCTTGGCTTAAAATGGACGCTGAGAGATTAATGACTGAACATTCTGATTGCTGTTGTTGAGTTACTTTCGCTTGGCCTGGTATCTTGTATTTCTTGTTTTTTCGTCCTGATCACCTGTATTTCTTTCGGTTGTTTGTCCTGTGTAACCCTTGTTCTTGCTTTTTTTTCTTCCTTATATCCATCTCTAAAAAATTCTGTTGATGTTGGGTATATTGTTGCGGTTCATTGTGTGAAAAATGTGCCTGGCTGGAAGGCATGTGTTGATAAGATTGCTGTGATTGAATTTGCGAGTGGTGAGCTGAAGGTGGAGCCATAGTGGAGTGTCTATGTCCATCTTCCACATCTGAGTAGTCTGTTCCGTAATCTGTTGATTCATATTCAGAATCGGTTGATTCATATTCAGAACATTTTTCTTGGAAGCGTTAGTTCGGTAAGATGCATTTCTCAAAATTGATCTGGGGGCACGTTCCCTAATATACCATGTATATATTGCATTACTGGAGTAGTCCTTAACATCTCTAGTAAATTTAGTTTGTTTCAGTAGAGTGATGGATTCCTCCAATTTGGCTAAATTGATATTCATTTTGTCCTGTAACTCTGTTAGCTCAGGTAAATTATTGTATTGCTGCAAAGATTGAGTTACAGAAGCACTTTAGGTTTGAACAGAATATCATCCATACCTGTATCTATGATTGTGTATTTCCGCAATGTATATGTGGTCGCCTATGGTTACAGCTTGTCATACTGAAATATTCATTCTTGTTCTTTTCATGCATATGTTAACTTATTTTATTCTGCAACTATATTTTCTTGCCATATCCATCTATGTAGGCATTTGTTTATGTGGTTCCATGTATTTCAATGCTGTTGCCTATGGTTACGGCTGCTTTTTGATGCAAGCATACACATGTTTTTTCTCTATTTTTTGATTTGCTTAGTGCATTTATATTTCATCTTAATATCGCGTGTGCCACTATTTTGTAGCCTCTTGTGGCACAATATACTGTAACCTGGCGACATGCCTATGATAATGCAGAGCTTATACCATACGCGATTTGAGTTTTGCAGAGCTTATACCATACGCGATTTGAGTTTTTTTGTTACTTTTACCTATGTTGTTTTACAAATATTGCAGATACTGGTTTGCTAGTGCACTTGTGTCAATACAGTTTGACCTACATATTCTATTTAATTACCATGAGCATTGGCAACTGTTCTGCTCTTTAA